>NC_064623.1:107409195-107712225 GCF_023898315.1 Schistocerca nitens
GCTGGGAAGTGGCGGTGCGGTCCCCTACGGCACTGCGTAGGATCCTACGGTCTTGGCGTGCATCCGTGCGTCGCTGCGGTCCGGTCCCAGGTCGACGGGCAGTGCACCTTCCGCCGACCACTGGCGACAACATCGATGTACTGTGGAGACCTCACGCCCCACGTGTTGAGCAATTCGGCGGTACGTCCACCCGGCCTCCCGCATGCCCATTATACGCCCTCGCTCAAAGTCCGTCAACTGCACATACGGTTCACGTCCACGCTGTCGCGGCATGCTACCAGTGTTAAAGACTGCGATGGAGCTCCGTATGCCAAGGCAAACTGGCTGACACTGACGGCGGCGGTGCACAAATGCTGAGCAGCTAGCGCCATTCGACGGCCAACACCGCGGTTCCTGGTGTGTCCGCTGTGCCGTGCGTGTGATCATTGCTTGTACAGCCCTCTCGCAGTGTCCGGAGCAAGTATGGCGGGTCTGACACACCGGTGTCAATGTGTTCTTTTTTCCATTTCCAGGAGTGTAGAAGAAACGGCAGAGATGAGGAATTCTATACAAGACGTATCACGATTACACCCGTGTTCAAAAGGAACAGAACATCTTGAACGACTAGAGATAGGACGTTCATATTCACAAAGTGTGTACGTTAGTATGTTCTGCGGGAATGCTTAGTATTACAGTCACCTCGGATCGGTTGTGTCCTGTTGCCTAGTAGGCGCAGAGTCTGCCATGGGCCCTGATAACTTGTTCCATACGTGATGGCATTGACGCGTATAAGGCGCGAATGGCATCCTGTGGTATAGCCATCCACGCTGCATTCACCTGATTCCAAAGTTTGCGTGGTGGTTGGGTTTTTTTGGAGGAGGAGACCAGACAGCGAGGTCATTGATCTCATCGGATTGGGAAAGGATGGGGAAAGAAGTCGGCCGTGCCGTTTGAAAGGAACCATCCCCGCATTTGCCCGCAGCGATTTAGGGAAATCACGGGAATCCTAAATCAGGATGGCCAGACGTGAGATTGACCCGTCGTCCTTCCAAATGTGAGTCCAGTGTGCTAGCCACTGCGCCACATCGCTCGGTCTTGTGTGGTGGTTGGCACTGTGTCACAGCGCTGTATCTGTCGAGTCACTGCATCCCCCACATTGTCCACCCCCGGTAGCTGAATGGTCAGCGTGACGGATAGTCAATCCTGTGGGCCCCGGTTCGATTCCCGGGTGGGTGGGGGAATTTTTTCCGCCCACGGACTGGGTGTTGTGTTGTCCTCATCATCATCCTCATCGACTGCAGGTCGCCAAAGTGGCGTCAAATTGAAAGACTGGCACCTGGCGAACGGTCTGCCCGACGGGGAACCCCAGCCATACGAATAAACAAATAAATAAATCCCACACATTTTCGATTGGCGATAAGTCTGCTGATCTGGTGGGCCAGGATAGAAGGCTTATATCCTGTGACACCAAGAAGGCACGTGTTGGCGCAGCAGTATGTGGTCATGCATTGTCTTGCTGAAAAATGGCGTCTGAGGTGATGTGCAGAAATGGTGTGGGTACAGGTCACAGGATATTCACATAGGTCACACTGGTCACAGGAAACGCACCAACTCTGATTTGTGGGTATACCTAATAGCACCCCACACTATAACGCCTTGAGTTAGCGCTGTATGTCTTGTGCAAATGCATTCACTGCGATACCGCTCCCCCCATATGCGGCGAACCAAAATGTGGCCATCATTTTCATACAAACAGAACCTGGATTCGCCCGAAAATACTATCTGATGCAATTCCTGTCCCTAGTGACGGCGTTCCATACACCATTGTCGTCTGACATGCTTCTGCCCATTCGTCATAGGTAAGCGGAGAAGCGGACGACGCGAGTGTAATCCACGCCATAATAAAAGGCGACAAACTGTCACACCTGATCGTGTACGATGTGTTACACTGTTCCAATGCTACGCCAGAGCCAAGGAGGATAGCCGGCCGGAGTGGCCGTGCGGTTCTAGGCGCTGCAGTCTGGAGCCGAGCGACCGCTACGGTAGCAGGTTCGAATCCTGCCTCGGGCATGGATGTGTGTGCTGTCCTTAGGTTAGTTAGGTTTAATTAGTTCTAAGTTCTAGGCGACTGATGACCTCAGAAGTTAAGTCGCATAGTGCTCAGAGCAATTTGAACCATTTGAGCCAAGTAGGATACAGACCCGTCCTGCAGTGCTATTCGGATATTCTTAGAGAGGGGGGAGGGGGGCGGTCTGGGTGGTAAGGCCTGACCCATCTTGTCGTGTTCTATGGCCTTCCGTGAACCATTCTGCTCACACTGTTGCACTGCCGAAACACTTCGTCCAACACGAGCAGCAATTTCCAGAGTGGATACATCACATTCTTTCATGCAAATAATGCGCCCTCTTTTAAACTCGCTGTTTGGACAGTACGGTTCCCACATACGTCAGCGAGGCATCATGCACGTCTGTTCAAGTCTCACCCATTCTTCTGTTTATAACGACAACAGCCACAGGCACATTTTATCTGTACATGGTTTTGCGCCGCGATATCGATATTCACCTTGAACCCGTGGTTCTACGTGGTTGAAATGCTAATCATTTCTCCAGAACATACTAATATGCATGTCCTGTCAATATGAACGTCCTATCTCTCTCGTTCGTGGTGCTCGGTTTTTTTTCTGAACATAAGAGTAGTAGCTGCCGCTTATGGTGCCTAGCTGAGAGGGTCGCCCATGTCCAGGATTTGTATACAGGGTGTATCACAAGCTGTACCAAAAACTGACACTGGTGAGGTCATTAGTCCCCTAGAACTTAGAACTAGTTAAACCTAACTAACCTAAGGACATCACAAACATCCATGCCCGAGGCAGGATTCGAACCTGCGACCGTAGCGCACTGGTGAAAAGTGTACAAGGTGCAGAGCAGGTGGAGTGGGGGCAGGAAGGCTGTCTAGTCCCTTGAGTAAAATAAAATAAAATAAAACAAAATAAAAAATAAAAAAGTTTGTGCCCACAGGGTTCAATTATGGGTTCACTTCTATTCATCGTAAATGTGTCCTATCGCCAGCCGGAGTGGCCGAGCAGTTCTAGGCGCTACAGTCTGGAGCAGCGCGACCGCTAAGGTCGCAGGTTAGAATCCTGCCTCGGGCATGGATGTGTGTGATGTCCTTCCTTAGGTTAGTTAGGTTTAAGTAGTTCTAACTTCTAGGGGACTGATGATCTCAGAAGTTAAGTCCCATTGTGCTCAGAGCCATTTGAACCTTTTTGTGTCCTATCCCTGAAACCATTCAGAATACTGCATGAATTTTGCTTCAAATGAACGTTCATGACACATCCCTGAATGTTGGTTATTTATCCCGGGACAACCAAAAGCTGTATAAGAGTTCACCACTGTAACGAGGAAACCTGTACTGAAAATACTAAAATTAAGATAAGGACAAATTAGTATTTCACGACTTGCCTGCGAATGGATGCCGCCAAAAATTAGCTGATCGAGATGTTGGTTTCACTACAACGACGTCATGCGTGGTCTGTATAATCTGACCCTTAAAGTATGGATGTACCGCCATTTCGTAAATCCTCTGCTGTTTCTCAGGACTTAAGATAATATCAGCATATTATGGCAGAGCAGCGGACCAGAGCCGGGAGCTAGTGTTTGTATGGAGTGGCCGCTACTTTGGACTTTAATAACGCTGGACCCCGCCGAGCGCAAAGCGCGATATTAAAAAGTTTTTATGTGACGCGCGCCTAATAAAAGACGTTACACCCTAATTAGCCCACTAATGAAACTGAATTTCTTAACGGGATTCTGTCTCGCGAATACTTTCTCATTTTAGACTCACAAGTTAAGCCGTTTTTTAACGTGTAAATTAAATGAGTGCCTTCATCTCATTTTCATCACTTATTCGCGCGACTTCGTCGCTCCTCTGTTACTTCGCGCTGGAATCTCAGTTTACTTGAACTGTGCTGATCTTTTCTCTTCTCGTAATTTTGCTACCAACAGCATCGGACACAATTTCAGTAGCCATGTTGTCAAAGTCGTAATGAAAATACTAGGTGAAAGCAGAAAATAATCTCCAAACAATGGGTTATAGGACGGGATATATGTGTGTTCAAGAAAGGAAACAAAATTTTGCCAGACAATTCCAGGCCATTGCGTTTGTTGCGGAATAGATAAACGGGGAGAACCATTCAATATTGCTGCTCCTTCTATGCTAGCAAAAATGTCTCTTGCAAAATTTCGTCCCGTGCAAATTTTCGGGAAGAATGGAGGTAAAAGAGTAGTCTGACAATACTTTAATCACATGGATGGCAAGTACTTTGACTGGGCACTGCGTATATCTGCCACACAGCGAGTGCAGTGGTTAGAGATTTGTATTAGAATACCCGAGTTCGACATTTATATTTCATTTCTAACTGTAATTTTTCTTCTAATTTCAGACTGCTTGATATGTTATTTCTTTTCTTAATCGTTGTACAGTAATTACAGTACGTCTCTCCCACGATCATCTATTTCAAAATCTGCCGCTTGAAATTCCCTGACTGTAAGGAGATACCATATTCGATCCTGACAGAATTCCTCTTTCAGTCATCGTACGAACTTTGAAATGGCAGATACTGAGGTAATAGATCAGGGAAGAGAAAAAGAATCGCTTTGTGGTGGAAACGCATTGTACATGCCAGGATGGTAGCAGATGGGCATCCAGAGTGTTTTTCCGACACGTAGAACGATAAATGCCAGGTTTCAGGGAAAAAGTGGGCCTTATTCCGGAGAACTAACACTAAGGGATACGGCCGTGGAGTGAACCGCACATGTTACGGGAACAGCATTTCGCCCTCAATAGGAAGGACTGATGGTCAAGTCCAGAGGGTAAGGAAGCTGGCAGGCATGAGCGCGATCCGCTGCGGCCGCTACTTCGCCGAGCCTCTTCCGTACCTCACTGACGGCACACGGTCCTCCCATTGGTGGGTTTGTGGCAGAATGTTGGTGTCTCTCATTCAGTAATACCTTGGTGGCGCCCCTAGCTCAGCGTAAAACCGTGGGAGTCAGTCACAACTACTGCGGAGTACTTTACGTCACTGCTCACAGTAATGGAAACAGCATACAACAAAAATTTTATCATTATTACCCTTGTAACGTCCCCTTAGAAAAATTATGAATTACTGTGCTGGCAAACTTCTACGCTCTTTGATACAGAGACAGCTAAGTAAAACTGAACGTACTCAGACACTTCTCTCTTTACTTATTCTGATCATCACTAAACTGACACACAATATTTTTTAGCGCAACGCAATCTGACTTTCCATAATCCCTACAAAAGAATGGTCCTGACTAACAATAACCTATACCTTTCATGAATCACCCACCTCACAAAAATCTTCGTTTCTCGACCTACTGCAATACAGCGAGCGCCAATACTGCCAGCTAACTAAAAGATTCTAACTACGGAAGGCACTAACTACTGATAGGCATAGTAAGCAAATGAAAGATTTTGATAGAAAACAAACAATGTATTTACCTTAATAGTGTTGTTTCATTTGAACAACCAACAAGCAACCCGATCCCTTGACGTTGCCTTTGCTGGTAGAAAGTTAAAGCATAACCCAAACCCAAAATATCTTGGTATTAAATTGGATAGATCGCTTACATTCAAACCACACCTAATAGATACTGCTGCTAAGATACGTACAAGAAATAATATTATTCAAGAGCTCGCCAATACTAGCTGGGGAGCTGATGTACATACTCTGAAGATTTCTCCTGTAGCGCTAGTATACTCTGTTGCAGAATATTGCAGCCCTGTTTGGCTTAACAGCAGCCACACGTCTAAAGTGGATACTCAACTAAACAATACCGTGAGAACTGTAACTGGTACCATTAAATCCACCCCACTACCTTGGCTTCCTGTTCTCTGCAGTGTACCTCCACCACATCTTAGGCGGCAAACCGCCTTAGTTAATGAATGGCGTAAAATCTCCTCCAATACCAACCTTCCAATCCATCAGGACATTGCCCAAAATCTTTCCCGACTAAGATCTAGAAGACCACCATAGAGAACAGCTCAAAACCTTATGGCTACGTCTTGCGATGCTATGGATTCATGGAAAAATGAATGGTCTCAGACCGGACTATCCAAGAACTGCAATGAAATATCACCTGGTGGGAACTTACCTGGTACTGCCCTGCCAAGAAGAACTTGGGTTATACTCAATAGAACTGGTCATGGCAGAAGTGGCGAGATGCTCTGTAGATGGGGCATACGAGATTCACCACAGTGCGATTGTGGACATCCAAAGCAAACGATCCAGCACATCATACAGGAATGCCCTGAACGTGCGTTTAAAGGATCCATTCGAGAACTTTATGCAGCCTCCCCTGCAGCCGTCGAGTGGATGGAAAACCTAGACATAGAACTTTAAAGAGACCCTATAGATTCCATATATGTGACCTTATAGCAACAATTTCTATATGATAATTTTCTTTTATCTATGACAAGATACCTTATTGTAACAACCTGTGTATGCCTACTTTATCCTTAATTGAATGTCCATAAGACGAGACATTATTTATGTGTTCTAATGTATGTTGGTTTTATCTTTATGTGTCTGTGTGTATTTAAACATGAAACCATTTGTACTTGAAAACCACATACGCTAAATAAATAAACCTTAATAGTGTTCCTAAGTCATCATATATATGACATCCAGTCTTACAAATTTCCTTTTTATGACGGACACACGTCCAGATCGTCCGCTCTCAAAACTCTGGCATCTCTCTCCGCACATCACTGCTGGAGGGTCATCATCTCCAACTGCGCAACGCTACGCGCTGTTCACATCCAACTGCCCCACACTACAATAGTGAATATGCCAACAATGAGTCCAACCAGCCACAGACTGCACACAGCACAGTCAGTGATTTTCATACAGAGCGCTACGTGGCGTTACCAACATAAAAACCTAAACAGCTTACTTACAACCTTTACCATTTAAAGCATCATGATCAGATGAGATACTTGCAAGATCCATCAATGACTATGCGACAGAATTTGATCGTAGACCGCTGGAGCAACGAAGCGTACCTTTTTTTTTTTTTTTTTTTCTCAGTCTTCTGACTGGTTTGATGCAGCCCACGTCGAATTCCTCACCTATGGCAACCTCCTCATCTCAGAGTACCACTTGCAACCTACGTCCTCAATTATTTGCTGGATGTATTCCAGCATTTGTCTTCTGGAACCGCGCGACCACTACGGTCACAGGTTCGAATCCTGCCTCGGGCATGGATGTGTGTGTGATGTCCTTAGGTTAGTTAGGTTTAAGTAGTTCTAAGTTCTAGGGGACTGATGACCTCAGATGTTAAGTCCCATAGCGCTCAGAGCCATTTGAACAATATTTATCTGTCTTCCTCTACAGTTCTAGCCCTCTACAGCTCCCTCTAGTGCTGTGGGAGTCATTGCCTCATATCTTAACAAACATCCTTCCATCCTGTCCCTTTCCTTATCAGTGTTTTTCTCATGTTCCTTTCCTCTCCGATTCTGCGTAGAATCTCCTCATTCCTTACCTCATCAGCCGCCGCGCGGGGTAGCCCCGAGGCCTAAGGCGTCTTGTGACGGTCCGTGCCACTCCCTCCGTCGGAGGTTCGAGTCATGCCTCGGGCATGGGTGTGTGTGTTGTCCGTAGCGTAAGTTAGATTAAGTAGGGACAGATGAGCTCAGCAGTTTGGTCCCATAAGACCTTCCCACAAATTTCCAATTTCCTTATCAGTCCACCTAACTTTCAACATTCGTCTGTAGCACCACATTCTCAAATGCTTCAATTCTCTTCTGTTCCGGTTAAGCCACAACCCATTTTTCACTACCATACAATGCTGTACTCAAGACGTACATTGTCAGAAATTTCCTCCCCAAATTAAGGCCGGTATTTGTTATTAGTTGACTTCTCTTGGTCAGGTCTTTTTTGCCACAGCTAGTCTGCCTTTGATGTCCTCCTTACTCCGTCCGTAACTGATTATTTTACTGCCTAGGTAGCAGAATTCCTTAACTTCATCTACTTCGTGACCATCAATCCTGATGTTAAGTTTCTTGCTGTTCCCCTTTCTACTACTTCTCATTACCTTCGTCTTTCTTCGATTTACTCTCAATCCATACTGTGTGTTCATTAGACTGTTCATTCCGTTCAGCAGATCATGTAATTCTTCTTCAGTTTCAATGTCATCCACTCTTATTATTCCCTCTTCGTTGTTGTACATATTGTGTATGGCGTGTCCCTCCCTATAGCTTACCCCTACTTTTTTCAGAATTTCGAACACGTTGCACCATTTTGCATTGTCGATCGCTTTTTCCAGGTCGATAAATCCTATGAACGTGTCTTGATTTTTCTTTAGTCTTGCTTCCATTATTAACCGCAACGTCAGAATTGCCACTCTCGTGCCTTTACCTTTCCTAAAGCCAAACTGATCGTCATATGGCGCATTCTCAATTTTCTTTTCCATTCTTCTTCATATCGTTATTGTAAGCAACATGTAAGCATGAGCTGTTAATCTGATTGTGCGATAATTCTCGCACTCGTCAGCTCTTGCCGTGTTTGGAATTGCGTGGATGATGCTTTTCCGAAAGTCAGATGGTACGTCGCCAGATTCATATGTTCTACACACCAATGTGAATAGTCGTTTTGTTGCTACTTACCCCAATGATTTTAGAAATTCTGATGGAATTTTATCTACCGCTTCTGCCTTATTTGATCTTAAGTCCTCCAAAGCTCTTTTAAATTCTGATTCTAATACTGGATCCCCTATCTCTTCTAAATCGACTCCTGCTTCTTCTTCTATCAAATCAGACAAATCTTCACCCTCATAGAGGCTTTCAATGTATTCTTTCCACCCATCCGCCCTCTCTTCTGCGTTTAATGGTAGAATTCCCGTTGCACTCTTAATGTTACCGCCCTTGCTTTTAATGTCACCGAAGGTTATTTTGACTCTCCAGTATGCTGAGTCTGTCCTTCCGACAATCACTTCTTTTTCGATGTCTTCACGTTTTTCCTGCAGCCATTTCGTCAGATTCTCTGCACTTCCTATTTATTTCATTTCTGATCGACTTGTATTTCTGTATTCCTGAGTTTCCTGGAACGTTTTTGTACTTCCACCTTTCATGGATCAATTGAATTATTTCTTCTTCTACGAATGGTTTCTTCAAAGTTACACTCTTTGTACTTATGTTTTCTTTCCCAACTTCTGTGATGGTCCTTTTTAGAGATGTCCATTCCTCTTCAACTGTACTGCCTACTGAGCTATTCCTTATTCCGTTGTCTATAGTCTTATAGAACTTCAACTGTATCTCATCATTCCTTAGTACATCCGTATCCCAGTTGTTTGCAGATTGATCCTTCCAGACTAATCTCTTAAGCTTCAGCCTACTCTTCATCACTACTATATTGTTATCTGAGTCTATATCTGCCCCTGGATACGCTTTACAATCCAGAAACTGTTTTCGGAATCTCTGTCTAACCATGATATAATCCAACTGAAATCTTCCCGTACCTCCCCGCCTTTTCCAAGTATATTTCCTGCTCTTGTGATTCTCGAACAGGGTATTCGCTATTACTAGTTAAAACTTGTTACAGAACTCAATTAGTCTTTCTCTTCTCTCATTCCTTGTCCCAAACCCTTCGACTTTAATATAGAGCAGTGACTCTTGTACAAACGTTTTACTCAACTATGTAGCTCAGTGTTATGGTGCTACAACAAAAATAAAACGCACCCACTAACTATGCATGGTAGGTTCAAACGGGCTACAACCAAGCTCTCCGCGAAGTCATCTATTGTTGGGAAAAATGTGTTGTTAAGTAGTCTCACAGATGCACTGTCTTAGAGTAGCAAATAAGTTTTTGGTGCATTTATCAATGTTCTAGAGAACACCATTTCAGCTTAGTAAACAAAATATTCATGTTTTCTGTATCCAGCAGGCCGAAGTGGCCGTGCGGTTAAAGGCGCTGCAGTCTGGAACCGCAAGACCGCTACGGTCGCAGGTTCGAATCCTGCCTTGGGCATGGATGTTTGTGATGTCCTTAGGTTAGTTAGGTTTAACTAGTTCTAAGTTCTAGGGGACTAATGACCTCAGCAGTTGAGTCCCATAGTGCTCCGAGCCATTTGAACCATTTTTCTGTATCCATTTGTGGCAAACGTTGCCTTCAGGGAACATCTTGAGGTCCTTGGGTTGGTTTAATAGCGAAAGAGAAAACTAGCATTTGGTCTTTTTAGAATTTATGGAATTACGCAGATAAACGCAGTCACAACAGTACTTTTACTTCCACAAAAAAAAAAAGAAAGAAAATCATCCTTTCTCCCTAAGCATTTCCAAAGTTCTCCAAACGAGGAACAAATGAATAACGAAGAACATATGACAACAAAACACAATGTAACATAGGCTATCACTCAAAATGTGTGTGAATCCCTAAGGGACCAAACTGCTGAGCTCATCGATCCCTAGACTTACACACAACTTAAACTAACTTATGCTAAGAACAACACACACACCCTTGCCTGAGGGAAGACTCGAACCTCCTGCGGGAGTGGCAGCGCAATCCGTGACATGGCGCCTCTAACCGCGCGGCCGCTCCGCGCGGCTAAGTTATCATTCCAATACATGTAAAATACGAATTACCTAACTTTTGGCTCAAACTGCTATTATTTGTAACAAAGTGCATTGTTTTAAAACGTACTACCACAATGCTATCAATTAGAAATTGCAGTAGTCCAAAAGAGAAACATCCTTTGGATATCGCAAATAATTTTTTTTTTATTATTTAACTTGTGCACCCGGAGGCGTTTCACCCTAGTTACAAGGAACCTTCAGTGAGTGTCCTGAAATATCACACGGTTTTTTCGTTTGCACATGTAGATTATACTTTGATATATGGGTTACAAATTTAAAACAGTCACTGAAATTTTTATAATGTACTGGAAAAGTACTTACAGATCAGCGTCTAATTCATTATCTGTAAGCCAAGCAGCTTTCTTTCATGTGGCAAACTTGCTGAATGCTAGTAGTTTTGCTTGTGGTCCAACCATAACATTTACGTACGAACGAAAAAATCGCCTAATATTTCAGGACATTCACTGATGAAGCCTTGTAAATAAGACGAAACGCGTCTCGATGCACAAGTTAAATAAAAAACTTAGTATGCAGCATGCAAAAGTATTTCTCTTTTGAACTACTGCAATTTATGTACAGCTGCTTTAAAAATAGCCACCAGAAGGAAGTTGCTATTAAATTGATTTACAAATTTAACATCCAGTAATTAAAAACAGCGAAGAACTACAACCGCAGTAGTGCACTATTGGTTTTTAGAAAGTCTTTAAATCGTACTTATGATGGTAAATATTTCAGGTAATACCAGAATAACATTAAAAGTGTCCAAAACATTTGAGTCGGAGAAGTGGATCATGTTTTACAAAATTGCATTTTTCACGTATGCGACAAAATTTTGAATGAAGTTATACACGTTTCTATAATTAGTTGGTGATGTGTTGAATAGTAAATAATAAAATATTGCTTGATACATCATGGAACAGATTTGGAAATTAGTAGGTACAAGTGGTTCCTTTGAAATGAAACATTATTAGATTGAAAAAAAAATCACATGTTTTGGCATGCTAATGTTTTTTAAAATTATGTTCTTGACCTGCTTTAACGTATATCCTGTAGGATGGATACTATCCTGTAACTTATTGTTCGGTTGTCGAACTTCGTAAGAAAAATTGAAATTTAATTGATAATCAGCTTCGTGCCTCTTATTCCTCGTTTGAAATCTAGTATAAAACTGGAATCGTACGATTCATTTGATCAGTTTCCCTTGGTTCTGGTCTGTTATAACTATCATCAAGTTTCATCCTCACAGCATGATATTTTCGAGGTAGTAGTTAAAACTCTATGATTTCCCTCTTAAGGTTGCAACATATTGTTGAGTCATCGACGTTAACGTAACGCGGAAGAAAATAATTGCCCTCGTACGTCACCTCATTTGCTATGTCCGTTCTGCGTTATCTGCTAGCGTATTAGCGTTCATCTCGATTCTACCAATGAGACAGCCCAGTACCAAGCTATGACGTCAGAGCCCCCGATCAGACCGCCCACAGTGGGTCGACAGCGCATAATGTGATGACGCGGCGGACGATTCAATATTAATGCACTCGTAATTATCGGCACGAGCCATCACGCGCCCGTAACTGGTTCTGCGTGCGACACGCATCGGCCATCGGCGACCTGGCGTGAAATTACCTCGCTGTTACGAGCCCTGCTAACCTATCTACATCTGCTTGTAAAATCCGGTATAGCTCAAGCGCGAAGCACTTCCCTCATTGTTCAGTTACATTTTCAGACAACCCTAACCGCAGTTGTTATTACTCATGAATAGCAAATTTTAGACAAGGTGTTTTTCTCCGTAATTTACGAAGTGCGAGGGGTGTTCAGTAGAAAATGCAACACTTTTTTCTCGGCTAATTCAGACTGAAAAAATGTGGGACATCGTGGAGTATGCCCACTTCAGCACCTATAGTTTTATGAAGTTCCGATAGGTCGCGGCGCTGTACGCAGCTTTCAAAATGTTGTCTATAATGGAGGTACATTCCAAGCATAGACGCTTACGGAATGTCTATTGAGATGTGGCAGTGAACAAATGCACGGCGAGTCGCTGGGTGAAATTCTGTCATCATTGCAGTAAGGTACATTCCAAGCAGAGACCTGTCAGGTACAAACCTGTCCGACCCCCCGCGGGCGCCGGCTGCACACTTGACTCCTGTAATGTTGGGACGTGCGGACACTCTCATTAGAATGAAAAAAATGGCTCTGAGCACTATGGGACTCAACTGTTGTGGTCATAAGTCCCCTAGAACTACTTAATCCTAACCTAAGGACAGCACACAACACCCAGCCATCACGAGGCAGAGAAAATCCCTGACCCCGCCGGGAATCGAACCCGGGAACCCGGGCGTGGGAAGCGAGAACGCTACCGCACGACCACGAGATGCGGGCTCATTAGAATGAAACCTTGCGGGCATAGAGGCCCTACAGATAAGATGGCATAAGACCGTCGCATTCTACGGAGATTATGTTGAAAGCTATGGTTGTGTAGCCAAGGGAGTGACGAATAATATGATGTATTGGGATGCTGAACGAAACCAACCCATTTACAGAAAAAAGTGTTCCATTACTTATCGAACGCCGCTCGTAAAAACCGAAAGGAATATCTATTTAGGAAAAGGTAATATACGTTACTCGTCCTATGGTATTATGAACATAGTTTATTTAGTTATTTTCGATAGGGTTACAGCAAAGGATTCCGTACCTCAGCCAGTAAAAACGGGACCTTTAAAGATCATTTTAATGCCCATCTGTCTCCCAGCCTGCTAAGACACTTTTTTCTCGGGACAAAAATGCGCCCGTGGCCTATGGGTAGCGTCTTCGATTAGAAATCAAAACGTCCTCGGTCAGGTGTTCGAAAACTTTCAGCGCTTAAATTGTGATTAATAATCAGCATCAGCGCCCGAAGACTTCCGGCATAAAGAAGTCACCATCATTCTGCCAATGGCCTTATCAAAGAGGGCGGAGGAGCAGACGGAGGTTGAGGGCACTCTCTTGTCCTTGGAGTGGGAAACTTGCCCCTAAAGGCGGAAGAATTAGCAATGATCAACTTCATGAGAATGCAGAAGGCAATGGAAACCACTGCATTAAAGACACATAAAATGTATCCACAGGACATGTGGCCTGTAACTTATCTCTCTGAAAGAGGACTGTCAAGAGGGAGGTGACAATGAGAAAAAGATTAAATACTCAACGAAAGGACGACGTTCTACGAGTCGGGGAGTGGAATATCAGAACCTTGAATGTGGTAGGGAAACTAGAAAATCTGAAAAGGTAAAGGCTTAATCTAGACGTAGTAGGGATCAGTGAAGTGAAATGGAGAGAATACAAGGATTTCTGGTCGGATGAGTATAGGGTAATATCAACAGCAGCAGAAAATGGTACAATGCGAGCAGGATTCGTTATGAATAGGAAGGTAGGTCAGAGAGTGCGGGACTGTGAACAGTTCAGTGATAGGGTTGTTATTATCAGAATCGACAGCAAACTAACACCGACAACAACAGTTCAGGTATACATACCGACGTCGCAAGCTGAAGATGGAGTGATAGAGAAAGTGTATAAGGATATTGAAAGAGTAATTCAGTACGTAAACGGAGAGGAAAATCTAATAGTCATGGGGAACTGGAATTTAGTTGATGGTGGAGGAGGGAGAAAAGGTTACAGGAGAATATGGTCATGGGACAAGGAATGAGAGAGGAGTAATTGAGATCTGCAATAAATTTCAGCTAGTAATAGCGAATATTCTGTTCAAGAATCACAAGAGGAGGAGGCATATTTGGAAAAGGCCGGATGATACAGGAAGATCTCAGATTACATCATGGTCGGACAGATATTCCGAAATCAGGTACTGGACTGTAACGCGTACCCAGGAGCAGATATACACTATATAAAAAGTATCCGAACACCTGGCTGAAAATGACTTACAAGTTCGTGCCGCCCTCCATCGGTAATCTAGGAATACAATATGCTGTTGGCCCACCCTTAGCCTTGATGACAGCTTCCACTCTCACAGGCATACGTTCAATCAGGTGCAGGAAGCTTCCTTGGGAAATGGCAGCACGTTCTTCACGGAGTGCTGCACTGAGGAGAGGTATCGATGTCGGTCGGTGAGACCTTGCACGAAGTCGGCGTTCCAAACCATTCCAAAGGTGTTCTATAGGATTCAGGTCAAGACTGCGCAGGCCAGCCCGTTACAGGGATGTTAATGTAGTGTAGCCACTCCGCCACAGGCCGTGCGTTAAGAACACGTGCTCTATGCTTATAAAAGGTACAATCGCCAACCCCGAATTGCTCTTCAACAGAGGGAAGTAAGAAGGTGCTTAAAACATCAATGTAGGCCTGTGCTGTGATAGTGGCACGCAAAACAACAAAGAGTGCTTATTGCTAGGTCATCCATGCGGGAGTCTGTCCGATGGTCAAATGAATGTACGTTGGTACGATTCTCTTGCTTCGTGGATTTCTTTCCTCTTGCTATCTTGGACCGCCAGACCAGACTGACCAACGAGTGACTGAATGGGAGCCTTAGCACCGCTTAGCGATTTTACTTGCTACCAGGGTTTCCCCGCGTTCTCTGCAAGATCTTTTGTTAAGGTGTGACGGTGGTAGTTGTTTCATGCTTTGCGCATAAGTCTTTTCACAGACGCACGAATCTTTGCCTGTCGCCATTTGCTCGTCCTCATTTGAACTGAAAGTGCAACAGCCTTTGCTTCCTCAGCGTTTTCCGAATTTCGTTATTAAACTACGCTGGGCCTTTTCCGTCCTCAATCCACTTACTAGGCACATCCTTGTCCAGAGCACGATTAACAATCTAATTTCGCCTATAATTCCTCTATGGCCATTATTCTACAAGTAAATGATTGCAATTCATTTTCTACATGAGATGCTAAGAACTGCTTATCTGCTCTTTTAGCAGAAACACTCTCCTATCCTTCGCGACTGCTTATCAACATTCGTAACCATAGTCGCTATGACGACATCATGATCACTAATCCCCATCTCTTTACTGACGCCCTCGATAAGGTACGGCCTCTTTGTAGCTGCAAGGTCCAAGATACTTTCATTGCATGTGAGCTGCTGAGCTAGCTGCTCAAGTCAGTTTTCGGTAAACATGTTCAAAAGCACTTCACAAGACTGTCTGTCTGTACCCCTTGCAGCGAATCTACACTCCTGGAAATTGAAATAAGAACACCGTGAATTCATTGTCCCAGGAAGGGGGAACTTTATTGACACATTCCTGGGGTCAGATACATCACATGATCACATTGACAGAACCACAGGCACATAGACACAGGCAACAGAGCATGCACAATGTCGGCACTAGTACAGTGTATATCCACCTTTCGCAGCAATGCAGGCTGCTATTCTCCCATGGAGACGATCGTAGAGATGCTGGATGTACTCCTGTGGAACGGCTTGCCATGCCATTTCCACCTGGCGCCTCAGTTGGACCAGCGTTCGTGCTGGACGTGCAGACCGCGTGAGACGACGCTTCATCCAGTCCCAAACATGCTCAATGGGGGACAGATCCGGAGATCTTGCTGGCCAGGGTAGTTGACTTACACCTTCTAGAGCACGTTGGGTGGCACGGGATACATGCGGACGTGCATTGTCCTGTTGGAACAGCAAGTTCCCTTGCCGGTCTAGGAATGGTAGAACGATGGGTTCGATGACGGTTTGGATGTACCGTGCACTATTCAGTGTCCCCTCGACGATCACCAGTGGTGTACGGCCAGTGTAGGAGATCGCTCCCCACACCATGATGCCGGGTGTTGGCCCTGTGTGCCTCGGTCGTATGCAGTCCTGATTGTGGCGCTCACCTGCACGGCGCCAAACACGCATACGACCATCATTGGCACCAAGGCAGAAGCGACTCTCATCGCTGAAGACGAGACATCTCCATTCGTCCCTCCATTCACGCCTGTCGCGACACCACTGGAGGCGGGCTGCACGATGTTGGGGCGTGAGCAGAAGACGGCCTAACGGTGTGCGGGACGGTAGCCCAGCTTCATGGAGACGGTTGCGAATGATCCTCGCCGATACCCCAGGAGCAACAGTGTCCCTAATTTGCTGGGAAGTGGCGGTGCGGTCCCCTACGGCACTGCGTAGGATCCTACGGTCTTGGCGTGCATCCGTGCGTCGTTTCGGTCCGGTCCCAGGTCGACGGGCACGTGCACCTTCCGCCGACCACTGGCGACAACATCGATGTACTGTGGAGACCTCACGCCCCACGTGTTGAGCAATTCGGCGGTACGTCCACCCGGCCTCCCGCATGCCCACTATACGCCCTCGCTCAAAGTCCGTCCACTGCACATACGGTTCACGTCCACGCTGTCGCGGCATGCTACCAGTGTTAAAGACTGCGATGGAGCTCCGTATGCCACGGCAAACTGGCTGACACTGACGGCGGCGGTGCACAAATGCTGCGCAGCTAGCGCCATTCGACGGCCAACACCGCGGTTCCTGGTGTGTCCGCTGTGCCGTGCGTGTGATCATTGCTTGTACAGCCCTCTCGCAGTGTCCGGAGCAAGTATGGTGGGTCTGACACACCGGTGTCAATGTGTTCTTTTTTCCATTTCCAGGAGTGTATACACGCTCACCTTATGCACAGGTTACCATATTCTTTCTGCCAGTAACTCTAGAACTGTCACTACGGAGTAGGGTGGTCGGTAAAAACATCCAACAATTAATTTGGTTTCACGTACACCTGTTACGCGTGGCCAGATAACTTCACTATCACACTCAATTTCAGGCTCAGAGACAATATTTTTGTCGACTGCAATGAACACTCGCTCTCCTATGGCGTCTACTCTGTTTTCCCGACAAGCTTTCCAAGACTCGCTAAATATTTCAGTGATTTTTATTTCGGTTTTTATCCAGTTCTCTGTCCCAAGAATAATTGAAGATTAAGAACTTTTCTGTGAGTTACATAATTTCTTACTAATAAATTGTTGTAATCATGGAAAGATTTTATGCTCAACCTAGATGGACGTTCGCAATACGCTGAACCGCGGTTAACGTCGAAGTCATGCACAATATCATCAGTTCTGACGCGACAATCGTTACGAGTCATTCTCTCAGCGGCCGGCCGCGGTGACCGAGCGGTTCTAGGCGCTTCAGTCCGGAACCGCGTGACTGCTACGGCCGCAGGTTCGAATCCTGCCTCGGGCATGGATGTGTGTGATGTCCCTAGGTTACTTAGGTTTAAGTAGTTCTAAGTTATATGTGACTGATGACCTCAGATGTTAAGTCCCATAGTGCTCAGAGCCATTCGCTCAGCTGCCTCGCTGTTCCTCCCAGAAAGCTCTCCGTCGCAGATGTATATATGTCCAGTCGCCCACTTACCGACTCACAAATTTTACCTTCACTAAGACCGCCTGAAAGGCGGCAGTCCATTCCACTTTCATGCGATTGAGTAGGCGTGTTAATTTCCGCAGAGTGTCTTTTCTCTGCCTGTGTTTTCTCAGAATTTCTATGACGCCAGCGGGAAATATCAAAGTCAGAACAGACCTAATTGATTTTTATTATGCTTGGTATTCGTCACGCCATGTATCTTTACTAACCTTTCCTAAACATGGATGATTGCTTGTTTGTACCCGGTCCAGTCACTTCAACGCGAATACTTATCAAAAGCTTGCAGCGTGCACGCGCATGAAAAGAATCAAACTCAGAAAACGAATTACCTCGCGATACTCCCCTTTATCAGTGGGCTGCGTTATTTTCTTTTGCATCTGTTGTAGCGTGGAACAGTACTCTGCACAGAGATTTCAATGTGTACCAGGACTTCAGACGTGTATCTCAAAAGACACAAATAATTGTCTGAGCAACTGCAGTTTTTCAACTAATTAATAGATGTACTCCAGGTATTGTGGAATAGTCGGGCAGTGTGGAATACCGTGATTTGTCATCCGTCGAGTGGTGCTCCAAAGGACGAGACACGTGATCTAAATCAGAATGTTCCTGTGATGCACTGTAGCGAGTCCAGTTTGAGTTACTGCATTTTAAAAAGTAAAAAGTTGGACAATATACATATATAAAAAGAGCAAACGGGAAAAACAACAACATGAGTAAGGCTCACATACATTGTTCAACTTTTTACTTTTTAAAATGCAGTACCACCACAATCTCATTGATGGCATTCACTGTATGTTCCCTCATACTCTTCCATATTCCTGCATTTGTTCATTTCTATTTATCTTACTGATATTGCTTAAGTTCCACTTATATTTTCTGTAATTGTATTGATAATTCTTTCTCCTTTTAATTGCTTTGTGTACACTTCCCATGTTTTATACCTCCTGAAGTAGCCCTGTGAAGTGCTAATTTTATTTTATTTTATTAGTTTTGTTATCGTTATAAAACTGTTACGTAGGCTTGCTGTTCCAGTTTTGTGTTAAAGTTTTTTTTCCTTTTTTTACTCCGTTTATGTTCATTTACGTCCAGTTTCTTACTTTTTACATTTTATTACCATCACGCTGTCAAAGACGCTATTCACTGAACGTTTCTGGTTTAATCTAAATGCGTAACTTCTTTTCCAATGTCGTTTACACACATTGTAAATTCTTTGACGACCGAAGTCAGCAAATGTTTGCAGATTACCTTGTAAGCCGAAAAACGGTTAATAGAATAAAAGCAATGCTACAGAACAAAAGTAAGCCAGCGCTTCTCGATTATTAGCCGCCCTGTGTGGCCGAGCGGTTCTAGGCGCTTCAGTCTGGAACCGCGTGACCGCTACGGTCGCAGGTTCGAATTCTGCCTCGGGCATGGATGTGTGTGATGTCCTTAGGTTAGTTAGGTTTAAGTAGTTCTAAGTTCTAGGGGACTGATGACCGCAGATGTTAAGTCTGCTCAGAGCCAGCCCATTTCTCGATTATTAATTATTGATAATTTAAACTAACGATTAAAACTACCGTATTTATTAAACAATAAAAGGCGCTTCCTAGTACATTAAAATTGTGCGCTGGACCCAGACTCGAAGTCAGTACCTGTGCCTGTCGCTGGTGATGCTCTACCGGCTAAGTAAACCAAGCAATACTCAAGAGCTGTCTTCACAGCTCATATCAACGCACACTTCGTTACAGAATGGCAAATTCGTTTTCGAAACATCTCCCAGCCTGTGGTTAAACCATGTCCCCCACAATCGCCGAGCGGTGTAGCCGCTGGGTCTAGGGCGCCTTGACACGGTTCGCGCGGCTCCCCCCGTCGGAGGTTCGAGTCCTCCCTCGGGCATGGGTGTGTGTGTATGTTGTCCTTAGCGTAAGTTAGATTAACTAGTGTGTAAGCCTAGGGACCGATGATCTCACCAGTTTGATCCCATAGGAACTTACCACAAATCTCCAAAATCTCTCTCCCCCACAATATCCTTTCTTCCAGCAGTGCTGGTCCTGCGAGTCTCTCAGGAGAGCTTTTGTGAAGTTTGGAAGGCAGGAGACGAGGTAGTGGAGGAGATGAAGCTGTGAGGACTGGTAGCGAGTCGTTCTTGGGTGGCTCAGCCGGCAGAGCAGTTGCCTGCGAAAGGCAACGGTCCCAAATTCACGTCTCGGTCCGGCACACGGTATTAATCTGCCAGGAAGTTTTCTGTCAGCACACACTCCGCTTCACGGTTAAAATTTGGTAAATTTGTGGTGAGGTCTTATGGGACCAAACTGTTTAGGTCATCGGTCCCTAAGCTTACACACTACTTAATCTAACTTAAAATAACTTACGCTAAGGTCAACACACACGCCCATGCCCGAGGGAGGACTCGAACCTCCGACGGAGGTAGCCGCGCGGACCATCACAAGACGCCCTACACCCGCAGATTTAGAACATCATTCCGAAGAGAGTAGTAGACCGTTATGTACTGCTCGATGTTTGACAACGGATACAGCTGCTTCTCAAAAATGGTTCAAATGCCTCTGAGCACTATGGGACTCAACATCTGACGTCATCAGTCCCCTAGAACTTAGAAACACATAAACCTAACTAACCTAAGGACATCACACACTTCCATGCCCGAAGCAGGACTCGAGCCTGCGACCGTAGCGGTCGTGCGGCTCCAGACTGTAGCGCCTAGAACCGCTCAGCCACTCCGGCCGGCAGCTGCTTCTGTTATGTTGTAAAGTCCAACATGGCATGTTCGCCAATATGGAATCTTGACTCTGCAGGTGCTGAGAACGAAGATGAGATTTGTGCTTTCTGGAAATAGATAAATTTAAATTATAGTTAATTGAAACCCTCAGCTGCCGACAGAACAGTTACAGTCTTCATATATACACTCCTGGAAATGGAACAAAGAACACATTGACACCGGTGTGTCAGACCCACCATACTTGCTCCGGACACTGCGAGAGGGCTGTACAAGCAATGATCACACGCACGGCACAGCGGACACACCAGGAACCGCGGTGTTGGCCGTCGAATGGCGCTAGCTGCGCAGCATTTGTGCACCGCCGCCGTCAGTGTCAGCCAGTTTGCCGTGGCATACGGAGCTCCATCGCAGTCACGTGCCCGTCGACCTGGGACCGGACCGAAACGACGCACGGATGCACGCCAAGACCGTAGGATCCTACGCAGTGCCGTAGGGGACCGCACCGCCACTTCCCAGCAAATTAGGGACACTGTTGCTCCTGGGGTATCGGCGAGGATCATTCGCAACCGTCTCCATGAAGCTGGGCTACCGTCCCGCACACCGTTAGGCCGTCTTCCGCTCACGCCCCAACATCGTGCAGCCCGCCTCCAGTGGTGTCGCGACAGGCGTGAATGGAGGGACGAATGGTGACATGTCGTCTTGAGCGATGTGAGTCGCTTCTGCCTTGGTGCCAATGATGGTCGTATGCGTGTTTGGCGCCGTGCAGGTGAGCGCCACAATCAGGACTGCATACGACCGAGGCACACAGGGCCAACACCCGGCATCATGGTGTGGGGAGCGATCTCCTACACTGGCCGTACACCACTGGTGATCGTCGAGGGGACACTGAATAGTGCACGGTACATCCAAACCGTCATCGAACCCATCGTTCTACCATTCCTAGACCGGCAAGGGAACTTGCTGTTCCAACAGGACAATGCACGTCCGCATGTATCCCGTGCCACCCAACGTGCTCTAGAAGGTGTAAGTCAACTACCCTGGCCAGCAAGATCTCCGGATCTGTCCCCCATTGAGCATGTTTGGGACTGGATGAAGCGTCGTCTCACGCGGTCTGCACGTCCAGCACGAACGCTGGTCCAACTGAGGCGCCAGGTGGAAATGGCATGGCAAGCCGTTCCACAGGACTACATCCAGCATCTCTACGATCGTCTCCATGGGAGAATAGCAGCCTACATTGCTGCGAAAGGTGGATATACACTGTACTAGTGCCGACATTGTGCATGCTCTGTTGCCTATGTGCCTGTGGTTCTGTCAGTGTGATATGTGATGTATCTGACCCCAGGAATGTGTCAATAAAGTTTCCCCTTCCTAGGACAATGAATTAACGGTGTTCTTATTTCAATTTCCAGGAGTGTAGTTAAATGGCTACCCGGCCATTGACCTTCGTCTGTGCGACTGCGCACAGGTTGCCCGAACTCTTACGTGAATCGTCACCTTAGGGTGCGCGAGTAATGAGTGGATGGGCAAATATCTATTAGGAACATTACATGCACTATTGGCAATTAAAATTGCTACACCACGTAGATAACGTGCTACAGACGCGACATTTAACCGACAGGAACAAGATGCTGTGATATGCCAATGATTAGTATTCACACAAGGTTGGCGCTGGTGGCGACACCTCCAACCGATTTCTCGTACATAAACAGCAGTTGACCGGCATTGCCTGGTGAAACGTTGTTGTGATGCCTCGTGTAAGGAGGAGAAATGCGTACCATCACGTTTCCCACTCTGATTAAGTTCGGATTGTAGCCTATCGCGATTGCGGTTTATCATATCGCGACATTGCTGCTCCCGTTGGTCGAGATCCAATGACTGTTAGCAGAATATGGAATCGGCGAGTTCAAGAGGGTCATACGGAACGCTGTGCTGGATCCCAACGGCCTCATATCACTATCAGTCGAGATGACAGGCATCTTATCCGCATGGCTGTAACGGATCGTGCAGCCACGTCTCGATCCCTGACTCAACAGATCTATATCTACATCTACATCCGCATCCATACTCCGCAAGCCACCTGACGGTGTGTGGCGGAGGGTACCTTGAGTACCTCTATCTGTTCTCCCTTCTATTCCAGTCTCGTATTGTTCGTGGAAAGAAGGATTGTCGGTATGCTTCTGTGTGGGCTCTAATCTCTCGGATTTGATCCTCATGGTCTCTTCGCGAGATATACGTAGGAGGGAGCAATATACTGCTTGACTCATCGGTGAAGGTATGTCCTCGAAACTTCAACAAAAGCCCGTACCGAGCTACTGAGCGTCTCTCCTGCAGAGTCTTCCACTGGAGTTTATCTATCATCTCCGTAACGCTTTCGCAATTAGTAAATCATCCTGTAACGAAGCGCGCTGCTCTCCGTTGGATCTTCTCTATCTCTTCTATTAACCCTATCTGGTACGGATCCCACACTGCTGAGCAGTATTCAAGCAGTGGGCGAACAAGCGCACTGTAACCTACTTCCTTTGTTTTCGGATTGCATTTCCTTAGGATTCTTCCAATGAATCTCAGTCTGGCATCTGCTTTACCGACGATCAATTTTATATGATCATTCCATTTTAAATCACTCCTAATGCGTACTCCCAGATAATTTACGGAATTAACTGCTTCTAGTTGCTGACCTGCTATTTTGTAGCTAAATGATAAGGGATCTATCTTTCTATGTATTAGCAGCACATTACACTTGTCTACATTGAGATTCAATTGCCATTCCCTGCACCATGCGTCAATTCGCTGCAGATCCTCCTGCATTTCAGCACAATTTTCCATTGTTACAACCTCTCGATATACCACAGCATCATCCGCAAAAAGCCTCAGTGAACTTCCGATGTCATCCACAAGGTCATTTATGTATATTGTGAATAGCAACGGTCCTACGACACTCCCCTGCGGCACACCTGAAATCACTCTTACTTCGGAAGACTTCTCTCCATTGAGAATGACATGCTGCGTTCTGTTATCTAGGAACTCTTCAATCCAATCACACAATTGGTCTGATAGTATATATGCTCTTACTTTGTTCATTAAACGACTGTGAGGAACTGTATCGAACGCCTTGCAGAAGTCAAGAAACACAGCATCTACCTGTGAACCCGTGTCTATGGCCCTCTGAGTCTCGTGGACGAATAGCGCGAGATGGGTTTCACACGACTGGCTTTTTCGAAACCCATGCTGATTGCTACAGAGTAGACTTCTAGTCTCCAGAAAAGTCATTATACTTGAACATAATATGTGTTCCAAAATTCTACAACTGATCGACGTTAGAGATATAGGTCTACAGTTATGCACATCTGTTCGTCGTCCCTTCTTGAAAACGGGGATGACCTGTGCCCTTTTCCAATCCTTTGGAGCGCTATGCTCTTCTAGAGACCTACGGTACACTGCTGCAAGAAGGGGGGCAAATTCCTTCCGGTACTCTGTGTAAAATCGAACAGGTATCTCATCAGGTCCAGCGGCCTTTCCTCTTTTGAGTGATTTTAATTGTTTCACTATCCCTCTGTCGTCTATTTCGATATCTACCATTTTGTCATCTGTGCGACAGTCTAGAGAAGGAACTACAGTGCAGTCTTCCTCTGTGAAACAGCTTTGGAAAAAGACATTTAGTATTTCGGCCTTTTGTCTGTCATCCTCTGTTTCAGTACCATTTTGGTCACAGAGTGTCTGGATATTTTGTTTTGATCCACCTACCGCTTTGACATAAGACCAAAATTTCTTAGAATTTCCTGCCAAGTCAGTACACAGAACTTTACTTTCGAATTCATTGAATGCCTCTCGCATAGCCCTCCTCACGCTAGATTTCGCTTCACGTAATTTTTGTTTGTCTGCAAGGCTTTGGCTATGTTTATGTTTGCTGTGAAGTTCCCTTTCCTTCCGCAGCAGTTTTCTAACTCGGTTGTTGTACCACAGTGGCTCTTTTCCATCTCTTACGATCTTGCTTGGCACATACTCATCTAACGCATATTGTACGATGGTTTTGAACTTTGTCCACTGATCCTCAACACTATCTGTACTTGAGACAAAACTTTTGTGTTGAGCCGTCAGGTACTCTGTAATCTGCTTTTTGTCACTTTTGTTAAACAGAAAAATCTACCTACCTTTTTTAATATTTCTATTTACGGCTGAAATCATCGATGCAGTAATCGCTTTATGATCGCTGATTCCCTGTTCTGCGTTAACTGTTTCAAATAGTTCGGGTCTGTTTGTCACCAGAAGGTCTAATATGTTATCGCCACGAGTCGGTTCTCTGTTTAACTGCTCAAGGTAGTTTTCAGATAAAGCACTTAAAAAAATTTCACTGGATCCTTATCCCTGCCACCCGTTATGAACGTTTGAGTCTCCCAGTCTATATCCGGCAAATTAAAATCTCCACCCAGAACTATAACATGGTGGGGAAATCTACTTGAAATATTTTCCAAATTATCCTTCAGGTGCTCAGCCACAACAGCTGCTGAGCCAGGGGGCCTATAGAAACATCCAATTACCATGTCTGAGCCTGCTTTAACCATAACCTTCACCCAAATTATTTCACATTTAGGATCTCCGTCAATTTCCTTCGATACTATTGCACTTCTTATCGCTATAAACACACCTCCCCCTCCACTGTCCAGCCTGTCTCTGCGGTATACATTCCAATCTGAGTTTAGGATTTCATTACTGTTTACGTCTGGTTTCAGCCAACTTTCTGTCCCTAGTACTATATGAGCATTGTGACCGTTTATTAATGAGAGCAGTTCTGGGACCTTTCTATAGACCCTCCTGCAGTTTACTATTAGCACATTAATATTGTTATTCCCTGTTGCATTTTGCCTACTCCTACCTTGCCGCGTCTCAGGAGGCGTCTTGTCGGGCCTAGGGAGGGAATTCTCTAACCTAAAAAAAACCCACATGTGCACTCCACACGTACTCCGCTACCCTTGTAGCCGCTTCCAGCGTGTAGTGCACGCCTGACCTATTCAGGGGGACCCTACATTTCTCCACCCGATAGCGGAGGTAGAGAAATTTGCACCCCAGATCTCCGCAGAATCGTCTGAGCCTCTGGTTTAAGCCTTTTACTCGGCTCCAAACCAGAGGACCGCGATCGGTTCTGGGAACGATACTACAAATAGTTAGCTCAACAGATGGGGACGTTTGCAAGACAACAACCATCTGTACGAACAGTTCGACGACGTTTGCAGCAGCATGGACTACCAGCTCGGAGACCACGGCTGCAGTTACCCTTGACGCTGCATCACAGACAGGAGTGCCAGCGATGGTGTACTCAACGTCGAACCTGAGTGTACGAATGGCAAAACGGCATTTTTTCGGATGAATCCAGGTTCTGTTTGCAGCATCATGATGGTCGCATCCGTGTTTGGCGACATCGCGGTGAACGCAGATTGGAAGCGTGTATTCGTCACCGCCATACAGGCGTATCACCCGGCGTGATGATATGGGGTGCCATTGGTTACACGTCTCGCTCGCCTCTTGTTCGCATCTTGTTACATTTCAGATGTGTTACGACCCGTGGCTCTATCCTTCATTCGATCTCCCTAAAACCCTACATTTAAGCAGGATAATACACGACTGCATGTTGCAGGTCCTGTACGGGCCTTTCTGGATACAGAAAATGTTCGACTGCTGCCCTGGCTAGCACATTCTCCAGATCTCTCACCAACTGAAAACGTCTGGTCAATGGTGGCCAAGCAACTGGCTCGTCACAATGTGCCAGTGACTACTCTTGATGAACTGTGGTATCGTGTTGAAGCTGCATGGGCAGCAGTACCTGAACACGCCATCCAAGCTCTGTTTGACTCAATGCCCAAGCGTATCAAGACCGTTATTACGGCCAGAGGTGGTTGTTCTGGGTACTGATTTCTCAGGATCTATGCACCCAAATTGCGTGAAAATGTAATCACATGTCAGTTCTAGTATAATATATTTGTCCAATGAATACCCGTTTATCATCCGCATTTCTTCTTGGTGTAGCACTTTTAATGGCCAGTAGTGTATGTAGATTGTGGACAGTTGGGAATGTGGGTCTCGCGGGAAGCGTGCAAGGGATAAGCTGCTGTAGTCGCGCCATTCGTCTGTCTCTTCGGTGGCTCATATGGATAGAGCGTCTGCCATGTAAGTAGGAGATCCCGCGTTCGAGTCCCGGTCGGTGTACACATTTTTCAGCTGTCCCCATGAAGTTATATCAACAACGCCGTCGGCAGCTGAGGGATTTCAACTAATTATCATTTATTCTAGATAAGCTACACGGTTATCAATGGTATCTGTTCTTTCCAGAACAGTTACTAGCTTCATATATAGATAAATTTAAGACAAATCACCTAAAAACAAATAATTCTTTTCAAACTATATTTTGAAGTTAATAAACGTAACACATTTTTTATCGAATCAAATTATTTTTTCCGTTATTGATAACTGACTATTTTAAGAGTTTAAACGAAAATCAATCTCAGAAATGTATTTTGTGTGTATAAAATAAGATTTTTTTTCCTAAATTTACACAATTATCTGCACTTGTACATTCGTATTCAATACTTTACAGATTATTAGGTCTTAGCCTCCAAATACAACCTTTTTAAAACTTTTTTGATGCTGAGTTTATTTTAATTTATTAAGAGAAATTCAAATATTTACTGCCAATAGCTAAAGTTTATGGTAAGGAGGGTTTAAGAGCTACAACTACAAAAGTAAATGGTATTTCGTAATACCTAACTTCATGTACTATGGTTCAAATGGCTCTGAGCACTATGAGAGAACATCTATGGTCATCAGTCCCCTAGAACTTATAACTACTTAAACCTAACGAACCTAAGGACAGCACACAACACCCAGTCATCACGAGGCAGAGAAAATCCCTGACCCCGCCGGGAATCGAACCCGGGAACCCGGGCGTGGGAAGCGACAACGGTACCGCACGACCACGAGCTGCGGACTTTCATGTACTATGCACCAATCCGTGGTTTCATGGAAGTTCGTGCTTTCATGGTGGCATAAACTGATAAATCTTCTAAAGCCGCCAGCTACAACAAATGCTTTAACAAAAATTGGAAATTTGTGGTAAGATTCTATAGGACCAAAGTGCTGAGGTCATCGGTCCCTAAGCTTACGCACTACTTAAGCTAACTTAAACTGAATTACGCTGCGGATAACACACGCACACCCATGCCCGAGGGAGGACTCGAACCGACGGGGGGAGCCGCGAGGACCGTGACAAGGCGCCCCTGACCGCGCGGCTACACCGCGCGGCATCTATGCTTCAACAGCCACGAGATTTTGGCTGAGTACTCCTCGACCATTGTCAAGTGCTGGCTGTCGCGTCGTCGCTGCTGGCGTCCCTATATAGCCGTTCTATCGCCTGTGACGCCACTGGTGCCCTATACAGAGCTTTATAAGGCAACGATCTGCTTGCAAGACCACCACGCCCCTTTCATCCTTCCAGTAGCCTGATCACAAGCTGCGCTTAGCTGCAGACCGACGTCTTTATCAAATGACTGTGGGAGGAAGCACTTGGAAGAGAGACTACATGGACTGCATAAACAGTGCTCTAATATGTGGTTCTGAGTAGAAAAGACGGGATACTGAGGCAGCTACTTAGATCTGAAGATGATCCCGCGTGGCGCCATTCTGTCTGACGCCACTGGCTCAGGTGTAGTACCGACTATCCCTCTTGCGGCCCCATTGCCAGTATCTGTGAGGAAGAGTTGGTATTTGTGAGTTCTGTCCTTAGAAGGTATTTGCTTGTCGAAATGTATACGGAATTCGCTGGCCCGAGAGAGAGGCATGAAGTTTAGGCGGCGGTATGTTGCGACAAGAGATGATCATGGCGTCCGAGCGGCCGAAGCCACGAGTTGCACAAGGAGGGCCTCCGCAGAGCGAAGATGCCGTAGTACTCCACTGGGGTCAGCATCGACTACAAGCAGCAGTCCGACATCAGTTCGCTTGCAGAAGCGGAAGTGTTAAGACGTGCTACGCGGTCGCTCTTCCGTGTGACGCTTGTGTTTACCTACTAGTGCACGCGCGTAACAAAAAAAAAATGGCTCTGAGCACTATGGGACTTAACATCTGTGGTCATCAGTCCCCTAGAACTTAGAACTACTTAAACCTAACCTAAGGACATCACACACATCCATGCCCGAGGCAGGATTCGAACCTGCGACCGTAGCACTCGCGGGGTTCCGGACTGCGCGCCTAGAACCGCTAGACCACCGCGGCCGGCCGCGCGTAACAGCTTTCGTTTGGTACGATTTTCTGTTAGGCACATTAACATCTGACATTACTATCGGTGACGGCAAGCCCTCGCTATGTATGGTGGGGTGTATGGAGAAGGCGGTGGTGACATCGACGCCCCTATGGGACAACATCAACAACAACCGCCTGCCCAGCGGCTACATCCAGATGCAGCACCCTTACCAGCTCCTCCAGGAACTACACTGGACAACACGACGGCTGTGATCAGCCACTCGTTAGCAGTTGTTCTGGGAGAATCTGGAATACAGCCGGCAGAAGAGCATATGGATTTATCGGAACAGGATTCCTCCAGCTTCTCCGCTACGAGAAACAAGCGACAAAGTGGGGTCAGTCTGGATGTAAGAAATTCCAAAACCTTCATAGCAGACGCTAATCAACTCTTACCTGTAACTGACGTTTCAAATGTAGCTGACCCCCCTGTAGCAACTGCTCCTGGGCTCACTCCTAACCAACATGCAGCAACTAACACCCCTCCTGTGGGACCTGCACCTACTCCGAGGTCTCTCAACTTTTACAGATAGGGGACCATTCGTAGTTTACATGGAATTTTTGGACAAAAACTTAGGCCGCTTGCACCCTATGGCACTAGGGAAATTATTGCATATTTCCTTGCCAGAAGTGAAGAATTCTATACTTAACATCTCTTCAGCAGGAAAAACAAAAGTTAAGGTGGAACTGAAAACCCCAGACAAGGCTAATTTCCTAGTTACCAGTGAGGTATTAAAGTCAAAAAATATAGAAGCTTACATTCCTTCCTTTGTTGTCCATAAGCTGGGAGTAATCAGGAAAGTAGACACCAACCTTGAAGAAGCGGAGATTTTGGAAGTCGTACAATCTCCCTTCCCTGTTGTAGGCGTTCGGAGGTTTACGAAGAGATATGGTAAAGACCAAATCGTTAAATTGCAGACCTGTTTGTTAACCTTCGACTCTCAGACCTTACCGGAAGCCGTGTCTATTCACGGAACGAGATCTCCCGTAGACCTTTATGTACCAACTGTCAGGCAGTGCTTTAATTGTCTTCGTTACGGGCACATCAGCAAACAATGTCGATCTCAGATGAGATGCATTAAATGTAGTGGTCCACATAATGTTGAATCCTGTGTCTCACCTATCACTATTTGCGCCCATTGCGGGGGACAACACGCATCCACGGACCGTTCCTGCGCGGAATACCATATACGGCGACGAGCTCAAGAATTAGCTACGTTCAACAACATTGACTTCAGGGATGCGCTGTCTATTGCTAGTATGCCAACCTGTGCATCCGTCACCGGGGTTCAACAACATCACTTGCCGCCTCCGATCATTCCCGCTCCAACAAATTTGAGCTCTCCGGACTTTCGAAACCCACAACTCTTCCCGCCGCTGCCCGCCGCAAGCATGCAGAGTCAACAACGCGAAAGTGGGGACGCAACTCAGTGTGCAACTGTGCCCCAGCAGACACACGTCGCTTACCGGCCTCCCCGGCGGCAGGCGCAAGTAAACAACCAAAGTAACTTTCGTGAGTGGTCTCAGTACCGCAGCCTGTTATACCCCATGCAACATTCATTCACCTATCAGCCAAAATCCATACCAGCCTGCTGCTCACAGATTAGCAACCCCACAAGCGCCGAATCAACGACAGCCTCAAGGTCATGCTGAACTTATAGATAAGATAATAAATGATATTGTCATGCAAAACATGAGACAAAATAGTGCTAGGAACAATTCCGGTACCCGGCACCTCCATACTGGCATATTTCAGTCTCTCCCTAAATTATGGCGGCTTTAAAAGTATTGCAGTGGAATGCGAGATCGGCTAATTCTAATAGAGAAAGCTTGCAACGAGAACTGTCCGTAAGTCAGCCTGATATCGTTCTGTTATGTGAAACTTGGTTCAAATTCGAACGAACTGTTCGCTTTCAAAATTATTCTATAGTAAGGGAAGACCGCCTCGATGGGTGGGGCGGCGTAGCTATACTGGTAAAAACTTCGCTGCCGCATCGACCACACCCGTTACATGTACCTGTCACCAACCATGAATTAGTTGCTGTGGAGATACGAACTGCCCACAAAACCTTTACAGTTGTCTCGTTGTATAACGCTCCCCCGCCCCCCCCCCCCCCCACACACACACACACAGTATCGTGGAAGAAGACTGGAGACAATTAATAAGTCAGCTTCGTCCTCCCTTTATCGTAGCTGGAGACGTGAATGCCCACCATGTAGCGTTGGGAGGAGACGTGACAGACAGGAACGGCAGGACCTTGATAAGCGGTATCGAAGATCATAACCTAGTGATACTCAACGATGGCTCTCCTACTATGATAACTTCACCTCTCCGTAGACCCTCCGCATTTGATGTAACTCTTTGCACCCCTTGCTTTACTGAAATATCTATTTGGTGCGTTACAAAGGATTCAATGGGATCCGATCATCTCCCAATAGAGTTTCACATTAACATCAACGTCGACATTACGCACATCTGTTACTCTAATAGTACGTGGAAAATCAAGGAAGCCAATTGGGCCTCTTATAAGGAAACGGTTCGGCGGGCACTCGCAAATACGAGACGTGACTTACGGGACGAAGATGCATACCCAGTTTTACTCAATGCTATGAACGTCGCAGCTGGCATCAGCATCCCTAAGAAAAAAGAGTTTACAGTAATGAAGCACCGTTCCCCTCCTTGGTGGAATTCTGAATGCTCTAGGGAAGTTGCGAAGCGACAACTCGCCTTGAAAACCTATCGTCAGAATCCTTCATTGGACAACTTCTTGGTTGTGCAAAAAGTGAATGCGCGAGTTAACAAATTCCTGAAGAAAACCAAGAAGGACAGTTGGAAACAATTTTGTCTGTCCCTAAATAACGAAACCAGTATGGCAAGCATCTGGCATAAAATAAAAGCTTTTAGAACAAGAAGACTGTCTTCCTCCCCTCCTGCTACCACAGCCTGGTTAGAGGAATTCATAGATACAATCGCTCCTCCCACGGTGCCATTTTTAAACCATCGGTTCCCTGCTGAAGAAGACCGCTATCATGTTCTCCTTCGTCCTTTCTCTAAAGAAGAACTCAACGAAGCTATTAAAGTATCGAGCGACAGTTGCCCTACTCTATGCTTGCACACCTGCCTATAGAAGCGAAAGACTTTCTCTTGAACATTTTTAATCAGTACTGGATGAAGAAAGATCTCATATCAACATGAAAGACGCAAGTAATAATTCCAACTCTCAAAAGTGGTAAAGATCCAAATGTCGGTACTAATTATAGACCTATTGCCTTGTCGTCGTGTGTTGCAAAAACACTGGAACGAATGGTAAAAAGGAGATTAGAATGGTGGCTTGAAAAAAGTAATTTGTTGCCTCGGAGTCAATACGGCTTCAGAAAAGGCAAAGGGACCATGGATAACCTGTTTTTGCTTAATATGGATATCACGTCAGCCTTTCAAACGAAAGAGACAGTAGTGACAGCTTTTCTTGACGTTAAGGATGCATATGATCACGTACAAATACCGATACTCTTGGACAAGCTGGCAGGATTCGGAATTCCTTCACGGATGATCTACGGTATCAGTATCCTGATTACTCAAAGGAAGATCTACGTCCGTTTCAAAGGGACCATGATCGGACCTTTTTATGTCTCCCAGGGCTTGCCGCAAGGTGCAGTTTTAAGTCCTCTCCTGTATATATACGCACGACCTAGAACGCATACTTACTCCCCCCACAAAAATCCTACAGTATGCTGATGATATATGTGTTTATTCTACTGCTGCTTCACATCTTCAGGCCAAAACGGCATTAACCACAACCATCGCACACATCGATGAGTGGCTCTCTATCAATGGGCTGGAGATCTCGGCTGAGAAATCAGCAGTCGTTCCCTTCTCCAAGTCGACGACAGCTCGCACTGAAGATCACATTACGTGGCAAGTACACCTTCCAAATAAAATCTCACGTTCGATTTCTGAGGATGATTTTTTACTCTCGGTTAAGCTGGGCGCCCCACATCCCATCCACCGTTACCAAGTGTGAAGAAGGTTTAAATGTAATCAGATCACTCACTCGTGTCTGGGGGGGGGGGGGGGGGGGGGAGCGCACCAGAGTGTTTTACTCACCATGTACCGAGGGATAATTCGATCTCGATTAGACTATGGCTGTCAATTCTACCACACAGCGTCAAAGATTCAGCTCTCCAAATTCCATACTCTTCAATATAGAGCCATTCGTACCTGTCTTGGAGCCATGCGATCGACGCCCACCAACGCCCTTTTAATAGAAGCAGGGGAGATGCCCTTGAGCATTAGGCGCCATATGTTATCGGACAAATTCTACATTCAAAGCATGGCCATTATGGACAGTTCCGTCTATCAAAGTAGAGACTGCATTTATCGACTGTGGATTACATCCCACAGAAGGATTAAAGTGCCAGCTCTGACACTTGGTCTCCTGTCATACATTCTATACGGCGTTCAGCGCATCTACCTGTTTTTGAATATGATCTTCAAACGCTCTGCTCCAAGATCACAGTCCATTATTTAAGTACGACCTGGCTGGACAGTACTAATGTCAACGTTGGCTTCAATCGTCTAGTTCAAGCACAATGGCCGGGTTTTCTCTGTGTATATACCGATGGCTCCAAAATTCCGCAAGAAGAGTGTAAAGGATGCGCTTTTTTCTGCCCTCAGATCCAGATCCGCAAAGCCTTCAAACTGCCTACGAGCACTTCTATTTTTACGGCGGAGACAGTGGCAGTTTTGGAAGCACTTAAGTTTGTCTCTAGCACTTCCTTCCCCAAGATATTGATAGTATCTGACTCGCAAAGCGTTCTTAAAAACATTCAGTACAGTCGATGGAACAAAACAACCAACAGTTATATCTTGGATGTGATGTCTGAATATATTCGCAGCACACGCACGGGCCGGACGATCCATTGGTTGTGGGTACCTTCCCACTCTGGTATCCTCTATAATGATGAAGTTGATGCATTAGCCAAACAAGCGGCAACCTTAGACACCGTCCTGGATCTGCACCTTCCTTATACAGACTACCTACGTGAAGTCAAGGATCACGCAAGACAACAATGGCAGGAAATGTGGAACGTTTCTCAACAGACAAAGGGCGGTTATTACGCAGTGCTACAACCTCGGATTCCTTCACAGCCGTGGTTCATGAGGACACACCTGGACCGATCCACGATTTCTACCATCATAAGACTCCGCTTCAATCATGCCTCTTTCCCACAACATCTACATCGGATCAACGTTTACAATTCACCAGCATGTGAGTGTGATCCTGAGTCGGAAGCTGATGTCAACCACATCTTATTTATGTGCCCCAAATTTGACCGTGAACGGTTGGTCTTTCTGAAGACATTGCTGAGTATGGGCTACCATCTTCCTCAATCAGCTTCTTCTCTTTTGTGTACTAAAGACGTTCGTCTACATAAAGTGATAGTTAACTTCATCAAGAGTACTGGTTACAATCTGTAGGTTTTAATGGTGTACGTAAATTATAAATATGTCTTGCTGATGAAGATATTTCAGAATTGGTGTGAATTGTAAGCCAAGACACTTTTGATTATTTTCCAATTCAATTCAATTTTTAAAACATTATGTACAAAACTGTAACAGTTAAGCTTTTTATTCTTGTAAATATGCATTTCTGTATTTGCTTATTCAATTATGTGTACTTTGTCACTATGTGTTGCCGATGGCTAATTTGAGTACACACTCAAAAGCCAAATAAACAAAAACAACAACAGTCCGGCATCCCGCCGGTTGGTTGGCAACATTCGTGTCGGACGACCGCTCGTGGCCTGGCTGCCTTCTTCTACCTGCCTTTCATCGACACCACTCAGTAACCGCTGCGAGGCACCGTGGATCCATGGAACTGCTTGCTGACAAAGAGGAGCAACATTCTGTAAACATCGTGATGATTTGTTTCATTGTCTACCTGCCCTCCTTATTATTTTCTGGTTTGTACCCGACCCTTAATGTTCTAATTAATCAGGTCTTGGTCATAAATACAGCCGGAACTAAGGCACAGATTGGCATTAAACAAAAGAGGAACCTTGTGGTTAGTTTTAGCTGTTAAGCTGTTCAATTCTTTGATTATAGTTGCATTTATCAGTCATTAGTTATAATCTGAACAACCTGTTGTACCAAGCTGTTGTTTCTGTGTTTGAAAGACCGGGTCATTATTTATGTATTTTAGCTGGATCTTGTGGTCCGGTTGAGTGAGTTCTCTTGTAATAAGTGTCCACAAGTGATGTTCTAAGACGTTCCTTCAGAGCGGTCTTAATAACTGACAATCAGAGTAACGTTGAAAATATTAACAGACAACTGTCTCCAGCGCTTTAGTCAACTGTCAGAAGGGTCTGGTTGGGGTCCTGTTACACCTTGGTTCCCGATTCAAATTAAGAGGTTGGTTGCTTTGAAGTAAGCCTTATCATTGTCATACTGTTTGCTAATCTGTTTGACCTTTAAGCACTGGTGCGTATCTTAACCACGAACCTTTCGACATACATCTTTCAAATTAAAAGTTACGTCATCTGTTTTGAGTGATTGAATCACTCTTGTCATCAATGGCGCTTTTCATGTGTTGCAGAAGGGCGTTTAATAAGGCAGACTGTGTCCAGCGCTGCAGTAAACACCGCTGTTTCACCCGGTAACGGGTGGGCTGCAGGTCCGGCCGTCTTGTAATCATTGTCGTATTGTCTGCTGTTTTGTTATACAGCACTTCAGATTTCTTTTGCAAAGATTAAAAGCTTATTCAACTTGAGGTTTAAGGTCAAAAGAATTTTGCAAATTTGTTCATTTTGTTAAAGAAACTTTTATGGTAAAATGCTTCAATTATCTGTAAAACACAATTTGTATATTGTTAAATAAACAGGTTGTGTGAAAAGAAAGTTATATTTGTGGATCCTACCATCCACGTATTCCTTAATTCCAGTAAGTACCACCTATCAACATGACTGAAGAACCTAAATTCAAATTGATGTAAGTCAGAAATTTGGGTTGCACGTCCAAAATATATGAGAAGAGAACTGGACTACGGAATGCGCTACCGTGGACTCTGAAAACTCACCCCAGCTCGAAATCAGCAGTGCTGCAAAAGAGCCGGCAGTTCCTGTCTCTTACGATCAGCGTCCACGCCTCTCGAAATTCCGATTCCCAGAAAAATTCTTTCCTCCTGCCCAACTTCTAGCCTTCCAAAAGCCTCAGGTTGGTGGGGCTAACTCTGTACCAATGCAAACATGATGGCAGAGAAATGCTACACAATTTTCGAAAAAGCTACACAATTTTCGAAAAATTGAGGAAAAGACAGCAGACTTCCTCTTCTCTGCATACACAAAGTACGTTAGACCTTCACAGAGTTGGTACTGGACTGAAACCAAATTATTTTCGATTGGTCGGTTCCTCCGGGACCTGTGCTTGGTGATGGAAACTCATTGGCTGGACCAATGTTTTGGAGCCAAAAACAGAGGTGCCGCTCCAGTGCTTCGGGCTCCAGGATGTCGGTTCTCAAGACGCAAGCACAGAGAAGCCTGATAATCGTGAGCACTTATCTTCAGGGCGTTTTGGGGCGGACGCCGACTGCTGCCCCCTTCACGCTGCTCGCTGATACACAAAAAACGATGGTGTAAGGCATTCAGACTGACACTCAGTCACACACAGCTTAGGCGAAGTTGACACAATGAGACTTACCAATAACTCTGTGTACCTACAACAGACCACGGCAGTCCAGTGCAAAGCTCTTTTTCTCTCAAATACACACACACACACACACACACAGCCCAAGAGGCCACCAATGCAGAATCGCAAAATATGCTGCCTCTGTAATGAATACATATCGCATAACAGTGTATGAGAATACTGTAATACGTTTAATGAAAGACGTTTCATCAAACACTGCCATATAAACACGAGTGACTTTTGTGCCTCTGATATCCTGCAAAACCAACAGCAACAGAATATTCGCTGGAAAACACCCATCGAATTGCGTTTGGTCAAACTTCTGTTAGTAAATTGACTAATGGCTTCATTATAAATGATTTCTGATAACACCTACATTAGAGACTATGGTCGCTAATTAAACACATCTTGGGACATTGTCACCAACAGGTTGAAGCATTATCTTATATGAAGCTGTACTGGGAACCGGTGACATCACAGGCTATATTAAGGGTGGCAGCAGTAACAAAAAAAAAATGGTTCAAATGGCTCTGAGCACTATGGGACTCAACATCTTAGGTCATAAGTCCCGTAGAACTTAGAACTACTTAAACCTAACTAACCTAAGGACATCACACACACCCATGCCCGAGGCAGGATTCGAACCTGCGACCGTAGCAGTCCCGCGGTTCCGGACTGCAGCGCCAGAACCGCTAGACCACCGCGGCCGGCGGCAGCAGTAACCATGCTACAGTCATGACTCGGTAAAAGCTAAGAACTGGAGTGTGTTTAAACATATGACGAGCTTGAAAGTTTGAGAGAATTTGATAACTGGCGACCCTGCTCATCCCTGTTCAGATAGCACTAAGTATCTATAGCCAGACTAGCACAACAGCAAATTGTATCCTCAAACCTTCCTAGTCAATCTGTCCATCAGCATAACCATTAGAAAACTGCTACAGTGCTTCACATTCAGACTAAGAACACACAAACACGGAAAGGGATTTCAGCAAAACACCATGCATGCATGTATGTATGTTACGTATGTATGTCCAGGAGGTCCCCCTATGCCCATGGATTGGCCTCTTAGCTCGGATGGGAGTGGTGATAAGGCCAAAACCGTGGTTTCCCAGCCCCTGCCATGTAATCTGCCTGCGTGGCAGGCTTGTTGTCTTGGAGTGGTAATGACCTGTCTCACTGACCTGCTTCGTTGGGCGCAAAAAACAACGTCGTTTCAAGCCTCTGACATCTAGGCTGCCCAGTGCAACAGGCGTTTTGGAGTAGTGTCAACCTGCTTTATGTACCTGCAGGGGCTATATATGTACACGGTGTTTCAAAAATGACCGGTATATTTGAAACGGCAATAAAAACTAAACGAGCGGCGATAGAAATACACCGTTTGTTGCAATATGCTTGTGACAACAGTACATTTTCAGGCAGACAAACTTTCGAAATTACAGTAGTTACAATTTTCAACAACAGATGGCGCTGCGGTCTGGGAAACTCTATAGTACGATATTTTCCACATATCCACCATGCGTAGCAATAATATGGCGTAGTCTCTGAATGAAATTACCCGAAACCTTTGACAACGTGTCTGGCGGAATGGCTTCACATGCAGATGAGATGTACTGCTTCAGCTGTTCAATTGTTTCTGGATTCTGGCGGTACACCTGGTCTTTCAAGTGTCCCCACAGAAAGAAGTCACAGGGGTTCATGTCTGGCGAATAGGGAGGCCAATCCGCGCCGCCTCCTGTATGTTTCGGATAGCCCAAAGCAATCACACGATCATCGAAATATTCATTCAGGAAATTAAAGACGTCGGCCGTGCGATGTGGCCGGGCACCATCTTGCATAAACCACGAGGTGTTCGCAGTGTCGTCTAAGGCCGTTTGTACCGCCACAAATTCACGAAGAATGTCCAGATAGCGTGATGCAGTAATCGTTTCGGATCTGAAAAATGGGCCAATGATTCCTTTGGAAGAAATGGCGGCCCAGACCAGTACTTTTTGAGGATGCAGGGACGATGGGACTGCAACATGGGGCTTTTCGGTTCCCCATATGCGCCAGTTCTGTTTATTGACGAAGCCGTCCAGGTAAAAATATGCTTCGTCTGTAAACCAAATGCTACCCACATGCATATCGCCGTCACCAATCCTGTGCACTATATCGTTAGCGAATGTCTCTCGTGCAGCAATGGTAGCGGCGCTGAGGGGTTGCCGCGTTTGAATTTTGTATGGATAGAGGTGTAAACTCTGGCGCATGAGACGATACGTGGACGTTGGCGTCATTTGGACCGCAGCTGCAACACGGCGAACGGAAACCCGAGGCCGCTGTTGGATCACCTGCTGCACTAGCTGCGCGTTGCCCTCTGTGGTTGCCGTACGCGGTCGCCCTACCTTTCCAGCACGTTCATCCGTCACGTTCCCAGTCCGTTGAAATTTTTCAAACAGATCCTTTATTGTATCGCTTTTCGGTCCTTTGGTTACATTAAACCTCCGTTGAAAACTTCGTCTTGTTGCAACAACACTGTGTTCTAGGCAGTGGAATTCCAACACCAGAAAAATCCTCTGTTCTAAGGAATAAACCATGTTGTCTACAGCACACTTGCACGTTGTGAACAGCACACACTTACAGCAGAAAGACGACGTACAGAATGGCGCACCCACAGACTGCGTTGTCTTCTATATCTTTCACATCACTTGCAGCGCCATCTGTTGTTGAAAATTGTAACTACTGTAATTTCGAAAGTTTGTCCACCTGAAAATGTACTGTTGTCCCAAGCATATTGCAACAAACGGTGTATTTCTATCGCTGCTCGTTTAGTTTTTATTGCCGTTTCAAATATACCGGTCATTTTTGAAACACCCTGTAAATGTCGTGTGACTAGGGGCTCCCGTCGGGTAAAGCGTTCACCGGCTACAAGTATTTCGATTTGACGCCACTTCGGCAACTCGCGCGTCGATGGGGATGAAATGATAATGATTAGGACACCACAAAGCCCAGCGGAAAAAAAAATCTCCTACCCAGCCGAGAATCGAACCCTGGCCCTTAGGATTGACATTCTGTCGCGCTGACCACTTTTTTTTTTTATTCCACAAAAACAGTAACAAAAATGGCTACAATGAAATGACATAAATAAGGTGACAGATAATTGCAGGCATAAATTACAGCATTCAGAGAATGAGGAATCATATTCAGTCTTTAGCAGTAGCACGCATTTAGCACCCTCACTGTCACTTTCAACTGGTGTCAGTTCAGCAAGCACATTTTCTTCTTCTGCAGCCTGAGGTTCCTCATCATCATTTCCCAGACAAAATTTTTGTTGGTAAGGGACTTGAACCCGTGCCTCCTGCTGGCGAGGCAGATGCTCTGATCGCAAAGCCATCCGCACACGTCCAAGACTCTTCCTTTCGATGTCACCCGTTAGACTCATCCGAAACGCAGTCGTACTTCTTTCCGCCAGTGGTTTACTATTGAGCGATATACATGTGGTTTTTTTTTTTTCGACTGTCGTATCTGATACGAATTAACTGTCAAATGCGGCAACGACAGATTTTAGCTGTTAACCTGGATCACACGCATTATGTAGCGGTAGTATATAGAATTTAAAATGTTTGTCAGATGTGGAGTTCGAATCCAACTCAGCTACCGGTGGTGGACAGGGGCTAGATTTAAAGATGAAGGCTGAAAGGGGAAGGCTGAGAAGAATAGAGTAGGTAATGGACAGAATGTGAGTGTGGATGAGTGGGAGGAAGTAGGTGAGGGGGGCAGAGAAAGAAGGAACAGGAGGAGGAGAAGATGGACAAAGATAAAAGGCGGAGGAGGGAGGGAGAGAGACAGTGGAGGAGGAGATGGACAGAGGTGGGAGGAGAAGGTCGACAGAGATATGGAGAGAGGAGGAGAAATATGTAATATATGTGTCAAACGAGTAATTGAGTGAAGCCACAGGTAAAAAGACTGGTTTCTTAATTTGTGTACTTTAATACCTCATACATACTACCCACAATAATTCAGCCAGCAGCAGTGGCCGGCGGCTCTAGGCGCTTCAGTCCGGAACCGCGCTGCTGCTACGGTCACAGGTACAAATCCTGCCTCGGGCATGGATTTGTATGATGTCCTTAGTTAGGTTTACGTACTCTAGGGGACTGATGACCTCAGATGTCCCATAGGGCTTAGAGCCATTTGAACCATTTGAACAATAATGCATCAGTCTCCTTAAACAGAGCAGTGTGGCAAAGTTCTGCAGCGATGGTATTGATCTACTCATCAGGAAACACGTTTTCGTGCCTACAGGCATGGACAGGCACATGCGCCTGGGAGCTGAAATATTCGCACGTCTGCCTGTTGTGCGTTGCGCGGGACGTCACTTCACACAGAGCAGCTGTCGCTGCGGGTTAGCCGCTATTCAGGCGGTCCGCCAACGGTGAGATTTATGTCCAGTCCCAGCCAACCCGGCGCATCGGGGCTCAGCTGTGGGGGCGTCAATCAGCTGCCGTGGCCTCTGCCAGCCGTGGACCCGTGGCGAGCCGCCGTGTCAACAGGATTTCCCGGCTGGCTGTGACGGAGGCACTAGGTGGCGGACAGGATAGTAAATCTAAGCGTAGCCGCTTTGTCCTTCTTCTTGAAGGGTAAGGTGTCCTACAAGTGATACAGTCAAAACTTTCCAAAAAATTGTACAACCAGTCTATTCATAAGAAAATGATGTTGTTGTTGTTGTTTTCTTCAGTCCAGAGCCTGGTTTGATGCAGCTCTCCATGCTACACTATCCTGTGCAAGCGCCGGCCGGGATGGCCGAACGGTTCTAGGCGCTACAGTCTGGAACCGCGCGACCGCTATGATCGCAGGTTCGAATCCTGCCTCGGGCAGGGATGTATGTGATGTCCTTAGGTTACTTAGGTTTAAGTAGTTCTATGTTCTAGGGGACTGATGACCTCAGAAGTTTAGTCCCATAGTGCTCAGAGCCATTTGAACCTGTGCAAGCTTCTTCACCTCCCAGTACCTACTGAAACCTACATCCTTCTGAATCTGTTTCGTGTATTCATCTCTTGCTCTCCCTCTACGATTTTTCCCCTCCACGCTGCCCTCCAATACTAAACTGGTGATCCCTTGATGCCTCAGAATATGTCCTACCAACAGATCCTTTCTTCTAGTCGAGTTATGCCACAAATATCTCTTCTCCCCAGTTCTGTTCAATACCTCCTCATTAGTTATGTGATCTACTCATCTGATATTCAGCATTCTTCTGTAGCCCCACATGTCGAAAGCTTCTATTCTCTTCTTGTCTATATTTATCGTCAACGTTTCACTTCCGTACATGGCTATACTCCACACAAATACTTTCAGAAAAGACTTCCTCACACTTAAATCTATACTCGATGTTGACAAATTTCTCTTTTTCAGAAACGCTTTCCTTGCCATTGCCAGTATACATTACATATCCTCTCTACTTCGACCATCGTCAGTTATTTTACTTCCCAAATAGCAGAACTCATTTACTACTTTAAGCGTCTCATTTCCTGATCTAATCCCCGGAGCATCACCAGATTTAATTCGACTACATTGCATTATCCTCGTTTTGCTTTTGTTGATGTTTATCTTATATCCTCCTTTCAAGACACTGTCCATTCCGTTCAACTGCTCTTCCAAGTCCTTTGCGTTCGACGTCACATTGGGCGACTTGCGCGTCGGTGATGAGGATGAAATGATGATGAGGACACCACAACACCCATATCGGCCGGGAATCGAACCCAGACCCGCTTGCATGGGAGGCAGGAACGTTACCACCCAGCTAAGCAGGCGGACATCTACATGATAAACATAACTGACGCAGCTACTGGCTGGAAATACTATTAACAGTGTTAAGATAAAATGATTGCCAACGACCTTGTCGCAGTAGTACCGGTTCCCATCAGATCACCGAAGTTAGGCTCTGTCGGGCTGTCGAGCGCTGCTGGCAAGCGGGGTGCACTCATCCCTTGTGAGGCAAACTGAGGAGCTACGTGATCGAGAAGTAGCGGCTCCGGTCTCGGAAACTGACATACGGCCGGGAGCGCGGTGTGCTGACCACATGCCCCTCTATAAGAGGTGTGGCTAGAAAAAAACCGGACTAGTACTGGTGAAACAATAAAACGAATGCAATAAGGCTGAAAGTCGCGTGGCCTGTCACGTGACTCTCGCTTCGCCTACTGCTCGAGTTTCATCTGCCTCCTGCACTCAGTCTGCCCGTGGCGTCTGTTTTATGTAGTTGACGTTTTGTCTGTGCGTCGGGAAATGTTGAGTGTACAGAAAGAACAGCGTGTTAACATCAAATTTTGTTTCAAACTAGGAAAATCTGCAAGTGAAACGTTTGTAATGTTACAACAAGTGTACGGCGATGATTGTTTATCGCGAACACAAGTGTTTGAGTGCTTTAAACGATTTAAAGATGGCCGCGAAGACACCAGTGATGACACTCGCACTGGCAGACCATTGTCAGCAAAAACTGATGCAAACATTGAAAAAATCGGTAAACTTGTTCGACAAGATCGCCGTTTAACAATCAGAGCAGTGTCTGAGTTAACAGGAGTTGACAAGGAAAGTGTTAGGCAGATCCTTCATGAAAGTTTCAACATGAACAAAGTATGTTCAAAAATGGTTCCAAAGTGTCTCACAATTGAACAGAAGGAACGCCGAAGAATGATTTGTTCTGACATCCTGGAAAACATTGAAAGTGATCCCACCTGCTTACAAAATGTTATTACTTGCGATGAATCGTGGTTTTTTACTTACGATCCCGAAACTAAACGCCAATCGATGCATTGGAAAACTCCTGGTTCTCCACGACAAAAAAAGCACGAATGTCAAAATCGAAATTCAAGGCAATGATGATTGTTTTTTTTTTTTGACATCAAAGGGATTGTGCACATTGATTGGGTACCAGAGGGACAAACAGTGAATCAGCATTACTACATTAGCGTCCTGGCTACCCTACGTGAGCGAGTACGGAGAAAACGGAACGATTTGTGGAGAAAAAAGTCATGGATCCTTCACCAAGACAATGCCCCAGCTCACAGTGCGTTGTCAGTGAAGACGTTTTTGGCAAAACACAACATTCCCATCTTAGATCATCCACCCTACTCACCTGATTTGGCCCCCTGTGACTTTTTTCTTTTCCCTAAAGCCAAGTCAGCTTTGAAAGGAACTAGATTTGAGACTGTTGAAGCAGTAAAATAAAAAGCGACGGAAGTAATGTATGGACTTACCGAAAATGATCTGCAGCATTGCTATGAACAGTGGAAAATTCGTATGGAGTGGTGTAGAGACCGAGGAGGAGAGTACATTGAAGGAGATAACATGAAATTGTAAATAATTGTAAATAAATGTTTTTTCCAGCATCAGTCCGGTTTTTTTCTAGCCGCACCTCGTATCTGCATCCAGTGACGCCTGTGGGCCGTTGGGTCTTCATGGCCTGCTCGGACGGAGTTTTAGTTTAGTTTTTAGTCTTAATTTATTTTTACATTAGAAACTTTTTAAAGAGATTGAAAAAATCAGCTAACCAGTTGAGAACCAAATGTTGCTTTAGTCCTTGACCTGGGTTTCGATGTTCATAAAAATATATTCTTCAGAAGAAGTGGCCCTTGTTGCATGACATGCCAACATTAGTTGAATCCGAATGTAATTTACCGCCACTCCTTTCGAAGAAGATATTTTTATAAATATCGAAAGCTTGGTCAGGGGCCAAATAAACCTTCCGTTATACAACTGGATGGCTGGTTTCTTCAACCTTTTCAAATTTATACGGTGCCGAATGGCAGCCATGTTCAAGATTTAGGAACTTTTTACATTTTAAACCATCTAAAGCTAGTTGTAGAAGACAAACAAAAGTAGCTATCGTACTTCAACTGCAATAGGAAAATTGCGGTCTAGGCCTTAAAAGTTCTTTACTTTAAAAAAATGTATGCAATAGATCGGTAGAGTTGTCGGATGTCCTCTCGAGGAATATCGTGCCAAATTATATCTAAATGGTGTGAAAGACTCTCAAAACACCGAGCTGGTTGGAAATCCCTGCCCATAACGCTTCTAACGTTCTCAATTGGGGAGAGATCTGGAGACTCTTCCGGCCAAGGTAAAGTTTGGTAAGCATGAAAATAAGAAATACAAACTCTCGCCAGCTGGGGGCGGGCATTATCTTGTTCAAATGGAAGCCTGCGATGAATTGCCCTGAAGGGCAATGTAACACGGCGTAGAATATCGTCGACGTGCCGCTGTACTGTAAGAGAGCCACGGATAACAACCAATGTGGTCCCGCTGTGGAATAAAATGACACCTAAGACCATTACTCCGGGTTGTCGGGCCGTACGGCAAGCAACAGTCAAGTTGGTATCCCATCACTGTCTGAGGCGTCTCCAGCTACGTTTTCGCTGGTCAGTGAGGCATAGTTCGAAGTGGGGCTCATGACTGAAGACAGCCGGCCGAAGTGGCCGTGCGGTTAAAGGCGCTGCAGTCTGGAACCGCAAGACCGCTACGGTCGCAGGTTCGAATCCGTCCTCGGGCATGGATGTTTGTGATGTCCTTAGGTTAGTTAGGTTTAACTAGTTCTAAGTTCTAGGGGACTAATGACCTCAGCAGTTGAGTCCCATAGTGCTCAGAGCCATTTGACTGAAGACAACTCTACTCCAGTTAGTGAGGTTCCGGGCCGAATGTTTCCGAAATCACTGCAATCGAGCTTGCTGCTGTATAGAGGACAATGGTAGGTGGTGAAAGTGGAGCCGTGAACTCAGCTTCCTTTCTATGAGCCTCCTATTAATGGTCAATGAAGCACCAGTTCAACGTCGCATCGATTATAATGATGAATGTTGGGCTGTGACTGCCTCTCTGACGATTGCTCGGTCATTACGTCCTGTCGCTCGCTCGGTCGTCTCTCTAGGCTCACCGGTTCCTTGCCAGCCAGAGTGGCCGAGAGGTTCAAGGCGCTACAAACTGCGCGATCGCCACAGTTGCAGTTTCGAATCCTGCCTCGGTCATGGATGTGTGTGATGTCCTTAGGTTAGTTAGGTATAAGTAGTTCAAGGTGACTGATGACCTCAGAAGTTAAGTCCCATAGTGCTCAGATCCATTTGAACCATTTTGAACCGCTTCCTTCTCGACGCTTTATTCAGCCGTGGTTCACCCATTCCTGCCAATATCGTTGAATAGTGGCATCGCTCCCATTCAGTTGTCTAGCGATACAATTACTCCAATCAGTTTCTTTGAGCTCAACTACACGTCCCGTCTCCAGTGCTACATGTACCTGGTTTGTTCATGCGCCTATCTGTGAGGCACAATTATTCTATTTTTATTAATTTTCAATATTCTTTACTATCATTGCCAGCTGGTCCGTGAAATTATGCTGCAACGCCACGATTCATCCATCGACCGCTAAAGTTAAAACTTTTGCATTTTTCGTTGATTTCATTTTGTGACCAATTTACAAACTATCTTTTGTCTTAGAGTGTATTATCCAGTTCCCCGAAGGTCCGCAGCTCGTGGTCTAGTGGCTAGCGTTGCTGCCTCTGGATCACGTGGTGCCGTGTTCGATTCCCGGCCAGGTTGGGGATTTTCTCTCCCAGGAGACTAGGTGTTGTTCTCATCATTTCATCATCATCACCATCATTCGTGACAGTGGCTCGATTGGACTGTGGAAAAAAATTGGACTGTGTAAAAAATTGGGACTTTGTAAGGGCGCTGATGACCGCGCAGTTGAGCGCCCCACAAACCAAACGTCATCACCAGTTCCCCGATGATAGACGGCTCCCTGTGGCCGAGCCACCAGCCACACACCACTGTATTGCGGGTTGCCGCACTTCCCGTACGCCAGCATAGATCACACCTCCAGCAGCAAACTTACTGCTGAAAAAGAAAAGCTCTCAAACGAAAAGGGCCTAGGCCAAAAGCAGGAAAGCCAGAAAGCTACAACTATAACCAAATTTTGAGGAGGAAAGAGGAATTTATTCAGCTGCAGACATGTCCGTACCATCCAGAATGTACTGGAAAATGACCGAAGTTGTGGCTTTAGACTCTGTGGGCAAGGACAAAATAGTTTTTAAATCAAATGAGAGAGACATTCATCATCATTTAAGACTGATTATGCCTTTCAGCGTTCAGTCTGGAGCATAGAGACATTTAATAAAAGTAATGTGACAGGGAGATTGCCTATTCCTCTGGTTGCTACTGGACAATGAAATATCAACTGAGGAATATGCTTCGTGTTTAACAGTCCTGTTGATATTCATGAAAAAATAATACAATGGTTCTCTTTTTGTGTAACTCTTATTATTGTATTAGTGTCAGTATACGAAGAATAATTGTAAACAGTTCCTACATGTCGTTGGTTTACTTCATAGTATTAAAAATAGAAAATGCCATAAATATCGTAGAAATATCCCCCACAGAAAGATGACAGTTCCACATATGTGTATCTCTTCATGTTCTCTATTTCTGAGACCTCAGCCTTCTATCTTCAGTGTACATAGTAATATTATAAGTGTATATACTTTGGACGATCCGTATCATATTTAAGGATTTCAGTCCAATATATGATACAGCGCTCTCAGTTTTTCTCTACTCTACGTTCCTAAATTAAAATAATTAAATACGATAACATTTTATAGCGGGCAATACATACCAGCATATACAATTTCTTCTTACAGATACTCTTTTCCTTTCAAAAATGAGGGAAGTTTTGTGATTTTTAATTATATTTAGGTCATCTTACGTCAGTGAATCCTTGATGTGTATAAGCACCTACAGGCGTACATCACGGGAGAGTTACAGGTGGATTACTTTTCACAGTTAATGTAAGTGACGTAGACGGTAGCGTCGTAGTATAGTGTAGTCCACTGACGAAAAATGTGGCCTATGAGACCCTAATTGAATCAGTAGTATACACTGAAACAGCGCTGCACTGTTCATAGAAAGTATTATGTACCCTAGAACGCGATAGAGTGGGAAGTGCCCTCAGATCTACCCAATGCGACTGCCTCACGCCTCCTTGCTGAGAAGGCCTGTAAGCCCGTATGGTACCACTTTAAAGGTCGACGTGGAAGCAAAGGTCTTGCTGCATCAGTAACCTACCCATCATACACGTACTGCTTCGTGCGAAGTACATCCTTTATTGGACCACACAGATGGAAGGTGCGAAATCCGGACCGTGGACTGGATTTGTTAAGTCCTCTCTGGTGCGTACACTTGTGTTAGGCCTTGCGTGGTCGAGAAGGACAAGCCGTCTCTTCAATTTCCTGAGGGTAACATAATACACTTCAGAGTTGGTCGTTGCACCAAGGGGGAGGACGTCAAACAGAAGAATCTCCTCAGAGTCCCATAAGGACGTCGCCATGACTTAACAGGCTGAGGTTGTGGCTTTGAACATGACGAGAGACACCAATCCATGCACTGCCGTTTCATTTTCGGTTCGAAATTATGGATCCATGTTTTCATCGCCGGTTACGTTGTTCGACAAAAAATTGTCACAATCAGCCTTGTAACGCGCAAGCAGATGGCCCTTCATTCCTCTTTACGCTCTTGTGTTAGGCGACAAGGAACCCAACGGACACACATCTTTTAGACCGCCAATTGATGGACGAGTGCGTCAACGCTACAAACAGAGACGTCCAGTTGTGCACTGTTTGTGATCCGTCGATCACCTCGAAAGAGAGTGTCCGCACGTTCGAGCACTGTACAGCGGTGTGCAGCTGGCTGGCATGCGGGAGATCGGACAGATTCGAGCGACCTTGTTGCGATGAGGACAGACGCCTCGCTCAACGACTTACCGTGATTTTGTTCATTGCGACGTCTCCGCAGACGTCTTCGAGGCTCTGGGCTTCCACCAAAAAAAGTTTTATGACGGCTCCCTGCTTGGAACTCCGACGCCACTTTGTAGGCTACGAATAGTGCTGCCATCTGTTGGAACTTCATGAAATTATCTGGGCGTAAGCAGGGACGTTCTACGATGATTATTATCCTATCCATCCTCAGAGACTGTAGTTGTGTATATCGAAATACTCAATAACCAGTTTCATAAAAGAAATTTAATTTCTTAACCGGTTTCGGGCACTTAGTGCCCTCTTCAGAAGGTTAGACCTATCGCATTATTTGCGAGTGTCAACAATAAGGTGCATATAGCAAAATGCTGTGGTCATGTGGTATCTCACAATAAATTCCGCATTTATTCAACTGAAACTAACCGAGATAAAAATGTGTTACAGTACTTATTGAACGCCCTTCGTACATTACCCGGTTCAGGTAGAGATTGTACGAAATATTTTGTTTTCCAATTTCACTTTGACTGCCCTGTACTTATCTTATGGTCGTTAGTCTGCACACGGTAGTATGCCCCTGACTTCACATAATGTTTCAGCACCATTTAAACGGTTTAAAAAGCTTTCCGTAATGCTTCTTTGTTACTATTAAGAGCAAAAGAATAACATATTGCTACATTTCAACATGGTGCCTTCTTTGTTGCCACAGCACTGTTTAACAGAATCGAATCGTCAGAGGCCGTCCGCTGTGGCCAAGCGGTTGTAGGCACTTCAGTCCGGAACAGCGCTGCTGCTACGGTCGCAGGTTCGAATCCTGCCTCGGGCATGTATGTGTTTTGATGTCCTTACGTTAGTTATGTTTAATTCGTTCTAAGTCTAGGAGACTCATGACCTCCAATGTTAAGTCCCATAGTGCTCAGAGCCATTTGAAGCATTTGAATCATCAGAATCACTCTGTCGGTGACTGACGTAACTAATGGAGCACTCTCCAGAACTGTTCAGAACTGCCCGTGTTCAGCTGAGGCGAATTTTGTTGTTATGGTGGTCTCTGACGTGATACTTATGATACCAAGGTTCTTTTTATTTATCAGTCTTCTTCCTAAATTCATGCGGTGTGACCCGTCACCCTCTCTCGCGCTAACCTCATAATATCAGAGTAACACTTGCAACCTATGTCCTCAGTTATGTGTGGGATGTATTCAAATCTCTGTCGTCCTCTACGGTTTTTACCCTTCACAGCTCCCTCTAGTACCATGGAAGTTATTCCCTGACGTCATAACAGATGTTCTATCACCCAGCCCCTTCTTCTTGTGAATGTCCTCCATATATTCTGCGAAGGACCTCCTGATTCATTACCTTATCAATCCACCTAATTTCCAACACTTGTCTTTAGCGCCACATCTCAAATTTTTCGATTCTCTTCTATTCCTTTTTTCCCACAGTCCATGTTTCGCTACCATACAATTCTGTGCTCCAAACGTACATTCTCAGAAATTTCTTCCTCAAATTAAGTTCGATGTTTGATACTAGCAGACTTTTCGGTAGGGAACGCCCTCTTTTCTTCTACTGTTCTGATTTTCATGTCCTCCTTGATTCGTCCGTCACGTGTAATAATGCTTCCAAGATACCAAAATTCTTTAACTTCGCCTACTTCGTGATCTCCAATTTCGATGTTAAGTTTCTCGCCAATCTCATTTCTGCTACATCTCATTACCCTTGTCTTCCACCGATTTACTCTCGATTCATATTCTTTGCTCGTAATAATGGTCATTCCATCCAGCGGATCCTGTAATTCTTGTTCACATTCACTGAGAATAGCAATCTCATCAGCGAATCTTATCATTGATATCCTTTCACCCTGAATTTTGAGCCGGCCGGAGTGTCCGAGCGGTTCTAGGCGCTACAGTTTGGAACCGCGCGAATCCTGCCTCGGGCATGGATGTGTGTGGTGTCCTTAGGTTAGTTAGGTTTAAGTAGTTCTAAGTTCTAGGGGACTGATGATCTCAGCAGTTAAGTCCTGTAGTGCTCAGAGCCATTTTGAACCTGAATACTGATCCCACTGGCGAACCTTTCTGTTACTTCCCTCGTTGCTTCTTCGACATATAGATTATTAATATGAGCACTTCGTTCTTTGTTTTCCACTCCTATTATGCCCTCTTGGTTCTTGTATATATTGCATACCTCCCGTCTTTCCCCATAGCTTACTCGTATTTTTCTCAGAATTTCAAACACCTTGCAGCATTTTAAATTCTCGAACGCTTTTTTTAGGTCGACAAATTTTATGAATGTGTCTTGATTGCTCTTCAATCTTGCTGTCAAGTTGATTGTACGATAGTTTTAGTTCTTTCCTACCCTTACTGTCTTCGTAAGTATGTGGATGATATTTTTTCTGAAATTCTGATGGTATATCGCCAGTCTCACAGATTCTGCACACCAGCTTGAGTAGTCTGGTTACCATTTCCCACAATGGTTTTAAAAATTCTAATGGAGTGTTATCTGCCTTCTTTCATCTCACGTCTTCCAAAGCTCTTTTAAATTTCAACACTAATACTGGATACCCCACGTCCTCACTAACGATTCCAATTTCTTTTTCTAACACGTCATCAGGCAAGTCCTATCCTTCCCTATGTCAGAACTGTAAAATGTCTTATAACATTTCTACAATATCGAATGACGCCGAATCCCATTTTCCAATATTTGTCTGAGATAGCGATAATATTTTGGGACTGTAAGAAATTGCCGGTTCTGTCTGCATGCAGATCAAGTTTATAATACAGTAAGACCGCACTAATCTGGCATACGATAAGGCGTCACGCTTCAGAAATTTGTCCAGATTTTTAAATCTCTGCATTTGTCAATATAGTAGAAGCCTTCCAGAAACTTCGGAGCCGTTCGACGCGTCGCTTCGTCTGCGATAATATTCTGCCTCGCTGATCGATTATATACTTACCAAGATACGCCAGTTTCATTGTTATGCAAGGAGAAAAGTATTCCCTAACTGGTCGAACAAGCTGACATTGAAATCGAAGGAAATGATGAGTCCACAGACGATCGCTCTGAAATTGTACGAGTGATAAATTCTGCGTTCACTGATGAACTGAGTGCGTTTTCGGCAGGAGAAGTTGACAAATGGATCGAAATTAAAAATGCTCGGCTATCGAAGAAGGGCTGACTGATCATGTGATATTACAAAATTATTTCAACCCACCGGAGACAACACAAACTGAGAGTATGGAAGGGGGAACTCCTGCAGCTTACATGTCTTATGCTGAGACCTCAGAAGCCTTAAAGACTTATGTGAAATTCGGTGATAGTATCCAGCAATATAACGCTTCTGTAGTTAAGACTCTGGACATCAGACTAAATAATTTTAGGTGCATCCATTCTTGTTGAAAAATGGCTCTAAGCACTATGGGACTTAACATCTGAGGTCATCAGCTCCCTAGAACTACTTAAATCTAACTAACATAAGGATATCACACACATCCATGCCCGAGTCAGGATGCGAACCTGCGACCGTAGCAGCCGCCTGGTTCCGGACTGAAGCGAATAGAACCGCTCGGCCACAGCGGCCGGCGATCATTCTTCTTATGTTGGACGGCGAGGCAGCAGCGATACGTAAGTAATAAATATCAAAAAAGGCCGTCAGCTGTAAGTTCATCAACAATTTATTTTATAGGCTACCGGTTTCGGCGATATAATGATAATGGCGTATTACATCAACAAAACCGATGGTCTATAAAGTAAACTGATAAGGGACTTAGAGCTGACGGCTTTTTTGATATTTATTTATTACCTAAATAATTTTTGACAGAAAAGAGCTCAATCCATGAAACAAGTTCAAATTTTTGTACTTTTCTAGAGGGCTCAGAAAAAATGTCAGACGAACCAATCTGTGGTAGATAGAAGTCCGACATATTTCACGGCCTCGACGCCAGATATCTGTGCTACCTCTAAAAATACTGATTCCAATAAGACTGCATCAAATTCTTGGTATGATAATAGTATTTATTAATTAGCTTGTTCTTGATCTTTTCAGATCAGTAGCGCTTTTTTTATTTCGTAACAGGAGTGCAAAAATTATTTGTGTTTAATGAACTTTTCTAAAACTTTGAGCCTTAAAGTGATTTAACAGGGTAGTACGCTATCCGACTTTTAATTAAATTTTGCTTTATCATAAAAGTAATACGAGCTTTTGATTTCTTATATTGTAATATCTCCTGTTGTGTTCAATATGTTACTTGTTTTTATACGTTGAAACTATAGGTTTTATTTCTCTCGCTGGTTTGGTAGGTAAGCAGGATGCGGACAGCTGGAATGAAATAACTGAACCCAAGTCAGTGATACACGAAAAATTTATTACTTTTTTTATTTGCCGAAACACTTCGAACAGTATACACGGGTACACTGCGTACAACAATGAAGCGAAATATGGTTTCGCAGACAGGGTCAGCAATTTGAATCGTAAAACTGAGACACGGAACAAATGTTCAGACAGACTTAAATTAAAACAAAATTTCACTTGATTTCAAACCTAAAAATGCTAAAAAAATTCTCAGTGGAATAGAACAGATACTTGAAAACATACGTGCACGGAAGAACCGTAACTTTGCTTAGGCTTCAACAACACACGATAGTGTGCGGCACCCTTACAATACCAATCTTACACGACTCAACATGCCACAAGACAAGATTTAGATGTCCGCCAATTATTTGCTAGATGATTAGACGGAAATAAATGTTCTTACGATGTTTAGAACAATGCATGACACGTCAATCACACGTCGGTTCTCTTAAATGGCCTACGTACCGAGCTGCGCGTGGAGTATCTTCAGCAATATTACACAAACAAGCTGAGTTGATCTATACACGCTAAATTTTAATTAATACGCCATATTCTTACTTCTGATAATCAGCAAGCTAGTGTAAACAAAGTGATCAATCTATGCTTAATCTTAACACAACCACTAGTAAGTGCACGAAAGACAACGTGAAAGTTCAGTTTAAACCAAGGATTACAAAACGAGGCACCTCAACTGAGCCATCTTTAAATGGTACAATAAAACCTTTTCAAAACTCTAATCAGATATTCATACAATGTGAAAATTACTCTACATTTCGTCTAAAGGTAGGCTTAAAATAGAGACAAATTTATCCTGAGCCACTCTTAAAGATGAATTAAAAAAATAATAATAATACTTTTTAAAAGCTGAATCAGACATTCCCAACGGTAAAGTTACACTTTCAAGAGGGAATTAATCCTTTCAAACTTTAACAAATGTTCACAATTTGAAAGTAGTAAGTTGCACTTTCACACCTAAGGACATCACACACAACCTTTAAAACTTTAAACAAGGTTCACTTTAGTACGGTTGCAATGAGACAGCGTCAAACGATGAACACAGAATGTTCCAGAGTACTCTCAGTTCATGGCTAGAAGGTCCAGAATTACAATTATCAGGCTGTTACCTAGCAACCAAGAAGGTCCACAGAAGGCGAATAAGAACCCGGGCAAACTAAGACAACTGAGATAACAAAAACTCCGAAGCGGTGTGGAAAAATACAGTATTCTGCAGGCAGGGGCCCCTATAACAGTGACCGCTAAAGGTGAGAACAGAAGAAAATCTCCCAAAGCAGTGTACCTAAAGTTCAAATTAAGCGGCTCACCAATAAGAGTAGTGGCGAGCACAGTGCGTCACACTGACTCAGTACTACCAACAAATCCGTGAAACGGCAGACGTTGTCATGGCGAAACTCGGTTCCACTATACGACCCGCTGCTCCTTCGTAGCGTTGCGACAGCGACTGGCCACTCCGAAGTCCGCTGCAGCCGGAGGGGAACTCTTCGACCCTGACGCTCCACTAAGCCTCATCCGTGTGTCGGTATTAATCATCGCCTGTCTGTCAGCTCCCACTTCAGACTCTCCACGAAACACAGCGATGGCTTCCACTTAAGACCACGCTCAACCAAAGAGCCCCCTGACAGTCATACACTGAAGCACCAAAGAAACTGGTATAGGCACGCGAATTCAAATACAGAGATATGTAAACAGGCAGTCGGCAATGCCTGTATAAGACAGGTAGTGACTGGCGCAGTTGTTCGTTCTGTTACTGCTGCTACAATGGCAGGTTATCAAGATTAGAGTGAATCTGAACGTGGTATAACAGTCGGCGCACGAGCGGAGGCACACAGCACTCCAGATATCGATGAAGTGGAGATTTTCCCGTACGTCCATATCACCAGTGTACCGTGAATATAAGGAATCCGATAAAACATCAACTCTCCGACAGCGCTACGGCCAGAAAAAAGTGACACCTACATAAGCATCCTGTCTGATCACCTGCATCCATTCATGTCCATTGTGTATTCCGACGTATTTCGGCAATTCCAGCATGACAATGCGACACTCCTTATGTCCAGAATTGCTACAGAGTAGGTCCAGCAACACTCTTCTGAGTTTAGACACTTCCACTGGTCATCAAACTCCCCGAGACATGAACATTATTGAGCATATCTGGAATGCCTTGCAAGGTGCTGTTCAGAAGAGATCTCCAAGCGCCTCGTACTCTTACGTATTTATGGACAGCCCTGTAGTATTCGTGGTGTCAGTTCCCTCCAGCGCTACTTCAAACATTATTCGAGTCCGTGCTACGTCATGTTGCGGCACTTCTTCGCGCTCGCGGACATATGCATTGTCATACTGGAATTGGTCAAGTCCGTCCGAACGCACAATAGACATGAATGGATGCAGGTGATCAAACAGAATACTTACTTACGTGTCACCTGTCAGAGTCGTATCTAAAGGTATCAGGGGTCCCATATTACTCAAACTGCACACGCCCCACACCATTACAGAGCCTCCAGCCGCTTGAACAGTGCCCTGTTGACATGCAGAGCGCATGGATTCAGGAGGTTGTCTCCGTGTCCGTACACGTCCATCTGCTCGATACAATTTGAAACGATACTCGTCCTACAAGGCAAGATGTTTCCAGTTATCAACAGTCCAGTGTCGACATTGACTGGCCCAGGCGAGGTGGCGAGGCGTAAAGGTTTGTTTTGTGCAGTCATCAAGGGTACACGAGTGGGCTTTCGGTCCGGAAGCCCGTTGGATGAAGTTTCGTTGAATGGTTCGCACGCTGACACTTGTTGATGGCCCAACATTGTAATATGCAGCAATTTGCGGAAGCGCTGCACTTCTGGCACTTTGAACGATTCTCTTCAGTCGTCGTTGCTCCCGTTCTTGCAGGACCTGTTTCCGGTCGCAGCCTTGTCAGAGACTTGATGTTTTACCGGATTCCTGATAGTCACGGTACACTCGTAAAATGGCCGAACGGGAAACCCTATTTCACCGCTACCTCGGAGATGCTGTGCCCCATCGCTCGTGCGCCGACTGTAACACCACGTCGAAACTCAATTAAATCTTGATAACCTGCCATTGTAACAGCAGTAAGCGATCTAAGAACTGCGCCACATACTTGTCTTGAAGGCCGGGTAGCCGAGCGGTGTAAGGCGCCTTACCATGGCCGTCCCGGTTCCCCCCGTCGGAGGTTCGAGTCCACCCACGGGGATGGGTGTGTGCGTTGTCCTTAGCGTGATTTAGTTTAAGTTAGATTAAGTAGTGTGTAAGTCCAGGGACCGATGGCCTCAGCAGTTTGGTCCCATAGGAACTTACCACCACCACTTACGTGTCTTATACAGGCGTTGTCGACCGCAGCGCCGTATTCTGCATGTTTACATATCTCTGTATTTGAATGCACATGCCTATATCAGTTTCTTTGGCGCTTCAGTGTATATTTACTTAGGCCCGCAGGCCGCCAAGTCACGTGACTCGACAGGAGTGCTCCTAGCGCATAAATTCCAAACTATAGCGTCATTGACATTAATGTTTACGGCGTAACGCATCGATGTGAACGGCACCCTTTCCCGATTCGCCGTGCCAACATATTACGCCTCAAAACACGTGAATACATTCCTTTTATGTTCACCCCATCTTCATATGGTACATTTACTTGTCCACCGTGAACAGAGTTTGTATACTTACAACGGTTTACCTACGAAAAATGGTTCAAATGGCTCTGAGCACTATGGGACTCAACTGCTGAGGTCATTAGTCCCCTAGAACTTAGAACTAGTTAAACCTAACTAACCCAAGGACGTCACAAACATGATTGCCCGAGGCAGGATTCGAACCTGCGACCGTAGCGGTCTTGCGGTTCCAGACTGCAGCGCCTTTAACCGCACGGCCACTTCGGCCGGCCCGGTTTACCTACGACGTTTACAATAGCTGCCTTTAAAACTTTAGTTGAAAAAATCTGCAACGCTGTTTTTAAAGAAATAATGTTCACGACACGTACATGAATGTAAACATCTGAAGATGGGATGACAGGCACAATGAAATGTCGTTATGCAACAATAAACGCCTACAAAGGCAGTTGGTTGCAGCCGATTCAATAGAAATTGCCTTCAGTTTCAACAGTTGTAGTGTTCCACTACGTCCACAACGGACAAGAATTATTTACTAATGTTAATACGAGGAAGAATGGTAAAACGTAATACTGCAATGAGGAAGGCAATCCCAGTAGACAAACGATGAGGAGTAGCCACAGGCCCAGCTGGCGAGGTGGTGCAGTAGTTAGCACACTGGACTCGCATTGTGGAGGACAACTGTTCAAACGCTCTTCCGTCCTCTCCCATTTATATTTTCCGTGGTTGCCCTAGATCGCTTCAGGCGACTGCCAGGATGGTCCGTTTGAAAGGGCACGAGCGATTTACTACCCCATCCTCCGCTAATCCGTGCTTCGTCTCTAATGACCTCGTTGTCGTCCGCAGCTCGTGGTCGTGCGGTAGCGTTCTCGCTTCCCACGCCCGGGTTCCCGGGTTCGATTCCCGGCGAGGTCAGGGATTTTCTCTGCCTCGTGATGACTGGGTGTTGTGTGATGTCCTTAGGTTAGTTAGGTTTAAGTAGTTTTCTAGGGGACTGATGACCTCAGAAGTTGTCCCATAGTTCTCAGAGCCATTTGAGCCATTTTGAACCTCGTTGTCGAGGTGACGTTAAACAGCAAGCTATTTCTCCGCCACACTCAGGTCTAGGAGTAGCGACTTTGATTAGTAATGGAAACGTCCTCTGTCCCTGGTTACAATACTGCCACCGCTTAAATTTTAATAAAAACCATAAGCTGTGGCCGTCCCGGCGTAAGAAGTCAACTTCATTCTGCCAACGACCTTGTTATAGAGGGCGCAGGAGCGGAGAGAGATCCAGGGCACTCTCTTGGCCTCGAGGTGGGAAACAGCCCCTAAAGACGGAAGAATCAGCAAAGATCAACGGCATGAGCATGCAGAAGGCAATGCGTTAAAGACACGTAACGTGTATCAGTAGAACATGTGGTCTGTAATTGAAAACACTATCACGGCAAAGGATTCCTGAATTGTTCCCCGTTAGGATCTCCAGGAGATGGAAAGCTATAAAAGCTGAAATGGTAATTTCAAAGACTCAATCCAGATGTAGTGGGGATCAGTGAAGTGAAATGGAAAGAAGATAAGGATTTATGGTTCAGTGAATATAGGGTAATATCAGCAGCAGTGTAAAACGCTATAACGGGAGCAGCATTCATATTTAACAGCAAGGTACGGCCCAGAGTGTGTTATTGTGAACACTTCATTGAAGGGTTGTTCTCATCTGAATCGACGGCAAACCGACAACGATAGCTCAGGTATGCACGCCGCTATCGCAAGCGGGAGACGAAGAGAGAGAGGAAGTATTTTTTTTTTTGGTCATCAGTCTACTGACTGGTTTGATGCGGCCCGCCACGAATTCCTTTCCTGTGCTAACCTTGCACTTGCAACCTACGTCCTCAATTGTTTGCTTGCCGTATTCCAATCTCTGTCTTCCTCTACAGTTTTTGCCCTCTACAGCTCCCTCTAGTACCATGGAAGTCATTCCCTCATGTCTTAGCAGATGTCCTATCATCCTGTCCCTTCTCCTTATCAGTGTTTTCCACGTATTCCTTTCCTCTCCGATTCTGCGTAGAACCTCCTCATTCCTTACCTTATCAGTCCACCTAATTTTCAACATTCGTCTATAGCACCACATCTCAAATGCTTCGATTCTCTTCTGTTCCGGTTTTCCCACAGTCTATGTTTCACTACGATACAATGCTGTACTCCAGACGTACATCCTCAGAAATTTCTTCCTCAAATTAAGGCCGGTATTTGATATTAGTAGACTTCTCTTGGCCAGAAATGCCTTTTTTGCCATAGCGAGTCTGCTTTTGATGTCCTCCTTGTTCCGTCCGTCATTGGTTACTTTACTGCCTAGGTAGCAGAATTCCTTAACTTCATTGACTTAGTGACCATCAATCCTGATGTTAAGTTTCTCGCTGTTCTCATTTCTACTACTTCTCATTACCTTCGTCTTTCTCCGATTTACTCTCAAATCATACTGTGTACTCATTAGACTGTTCATTCCGTTCAGCAGATCATTTAATTCTTCTTCACTTTCACTTAGGATAGCAATGTCATCAGCGAATCGTATCATTGATATCCTTTCACCTTGTATTTTAATTCCACTCCTGAACCTTTCATTTATTTCCATCATTGCTTCCTCGATGTACAGATTGAAGAGTAGGGGCGAAAGGCTACAGCCTTGTCTTACACCCTTCTTAATACGAGCACTTCGTTCTTCATCGTCCACTCTTATTATTCCCTCTTGGTTGTTGTACATATTGTATATGACCCGTCTCTCACTATAGCTTACCCCTACTTTTTTCAGAATCTCGAACAGCTTGCACCATTTTATATTGTCGAACGCTCTTTCCAGGTCGACAAATCCTATGAAAGTGTCCTGACTGTTCTTTAGTCTTGCTTCCATTATTAGCCGTAACGTCAGAATTGCCTCTCTCGTCCCTTTACTTTTCCTAAAGCCAAACTGATCGTCACCTAGCGCATTCTCAATTTTCTTTTCCATTCTTCTGTATATTATTCTTGTAAGCAGCTTCGATGCATGAGATGTTAAGCTGATTGTGCGATAATTCTCGCACTTGTCAGCTCTTGCCGTCTTCGGAATTGTGTGGATGATGCTTTTCCGAAAGTCAGATGGTATGTCGCCAGACTCATATATTCTACACACCAACGTGAATAGTCGTTTTGTTGCCACTTCCCCCAATGATTTTAGAAATTCTGATGGAATGTTATCCATCCCTTCTGCCTTATTTGACCGTAAGTCCTCCAAAGCTCTTTTAAATTCCGATTCTAATACTGGATCCCCTATCTCTTCTGAATCGACTCCTGTTTCTTCTTCTATCACATCAGACAAATCTTCACCCTCATAGAGGCTTTCAATGTATTCTTTCCACCTATCTGAAGGATTTATAAAGGGTAATTCAGTACGTAACGGGAGATGAGATCTAATAGACATGGTGACCTGGAATGTGGTTGTAGGGGAAAGAGTAGAGGAAAGGGTTACGGTAGAATATGTGCTTCGTACTAGGAATGAGAGAGGAGAAAGACTAATCAAGTTCTGCAATAAATTTCAGCTTGCAATAACGAATACTCCGTTTACGAATCAGAAGAGAAGGAGGATTACTTGGAAAAGATCTGGAGGTATAGGAGGGTTTCAGTTAGATTACATCATAATCAGGTAGAGATTCCGAAATAAGATACTGGATTGCAAGGCGTACGCCGGAGCAGATATAGACTCAGATCCCAAGTTAGTAACGATGAAGTGTACGCTGAAGCTTAAGAGACTATTCAGGAAGAATCAGTACGTAAAGGAGTGGGACATGGAAGTTCTAAGGAATGAAGATAAATACTTTAAGTTCTCTATAGCCTTAGAGATACTGCGACAAGGAATAGCTCAGTAGGCAGCTCAGCTGAAAAGGAATTAACTTCTCTAAAAAGGGCAGTCACAGAAGTTGGAAAGAGCAACACAGGGAGAAACAAGAAACCATAGGTAACAGAAGAAGTACTTCAGCCGGTCAGTGGGAGAAGTGAGCCGTGGTAAAAATTGCTGTTTTGAAGAGCGCGCCACGGCGCGTAGTGTGATGCAGTCGGCCTCCGTTTCTGGCGGTGGCGCCGCTGTGGCAATCGCAGCTCTGGTGTCTCCCTCTGGTGGGAAAGGGGAAAGGTTGCCTGTTCACGTGCATTTAAGCGGCGCTATCAGCTCGCCAGTCAGTCTGGGTCAGTCTCCCAGCTTGCTAGTCTCTCTCTCGTCCGCATTTGTTAGGCAGTTAGTGTCTGTCTGTCGTTCGGAGTGCTAGTATGTCTGTCGTTCGGGTCAACCTTCAAAGCCGGCAAAATGAGAGTCTTTCCACTCCGCCAGTAAGAGAACTCAGCGAGTGGTCGACCAGTCTGGGCTTAGTTTCTGCATCTGAGTCTGCGCGTTAGGCCGCCAGTCTGCTCGAATTTGCTCAGGCAATGGTCATTGGCGGTTGGATCGATCGGTTGGTCGGTCGCGCACTGAGACACAAGATGACTGGTCCGCCTTGAGCGTCGGCGCATGTGAGGTCGCCACGCTGAGTCCAGTGGGCTGCGGCGTATAGTGAGGGGTAATGACTTCGTGGTCGGCACGACAGCAACAGGAGTCAACCCATGACATCAGTCTGGCCGGTGCGAGCTGCAACGCCGAGAGACGGGAGATCGGCGCGCCTTCCTGCGTCCGTTGAAGCGGCTGGCAGCGGACGGTTTGGGAGAGAGTTTTGGGGGTGCTGCGCCAGGTCTTCGCCAGACATCGCAGTTTATTATTAGTTAAGTGATTCATGATATGTTGTTTCATTTACTTGTTAAATTCTACTTGTTTTCTTGGTGAGGTCACCAGCCGTTTTGCTTTGGGGTCGTCCCACCAGTCTTCTCCGTTTGCCCTCCCGCGGGAAGGTGGTTGTTTATAAATTGGGTGGTCCGTTTTTCCCTTATGGAGTAGGGGCGGGTTAGAGCAACCTGCGGTTCGGGTTGTTTGGTAACCTCCCTATCAATCAACTGTACGTTAGTAGATGCCTCTGTCATGTTTGTCGGATTTGGTGTGTTAACGAATTTATTGCTTGGAGTGTAACGGCCTAATACCTGAAACATGTTTTGATCTTTGGAAACTTTGATATTATTGCCTATGATCTAGAGAGGCGGTATATGTGTACTGTAGAGCATCTTAACTATTGTTTGGCGAACCTTGTATAATTTTATATAACATTGCATTTCATGGGCTTTTATTTAAATGATCATTTTAGTATATAAAGTTGCCACCCATTCACCGTAAGACTTTTCTCAGAAGTTAAAATCAAGTTGCACCTTCGGTTGCAACGTTGTTAGTGTTTTATACCATTTCCAACCTTCCTACCGGGGATACATAGTTTGTGTGCTTGTGTAAATTGTTAAAACTCTTAGTTTGAAGTTATCTGGTGTGTTGCAGATTTGCACCAGCGTAGTCTTTCAGGGGCTGTTGTGAGCGGTCGTAACTACGGCCGTGTCAAAAGTGAGTGGCAAGGTTCTCTGCCCGAAAGCTCACACAGTCAAAACCTCTTTCTTTCTGCCTCTGAATATGATGTAGCTTTGATATTTAGAGGGTGCTTTCTGATTAAATCTGTTTCTTTTAAAAAATGCTTTTAGACACTATTAAAGTGAATAAAATTCCCATTTGTTAAAAGGAATTTGGTTATGATTTCATTAGTTACTTCCATGCTTACATAGTGTGATTAAACGTTTTGATGTTCTTGATGAATCGCTAGTAAATAAAATAAATTCTTAAGAATATTCTTTGAAAATAAATCACGGTTCAGAAAGAGTACGAGTTTCTACTCATTATCCCGCATGTGTTAATTTATGAATCATCATGGTGAAATTTGAACTGTTTTCAGGTGGTGAATTTTTTTTGTACTATGATCACGAAATGAACTTAGTTTTCGGGGTCTTGGATTTAGCCTGAGGATTCTGCTACCATTCTCGTACTGCTCGCAATAAAACAACACTGCTTTTGATAAGGTTATTTTCTATCTGTATTTTAACTGGGTATGTATGAGGTGCATTCAAGTTCTAAGGCCTCCGATTTTTTTTTCTCCGGACTGGAAAGAGATAGAAACATGCGCATTGTTTTGAAATGAGGCCGCGTTCATTGTCAATACGTCACAGAGATGGCAGCACCGTACGGCAGATGGAATTTTACCACCAGCGGCGAGAATGAGAAATGTTTTAAATACTTAAAATGGCGACGTTTTCCTTACTTGAACAGCGTGCAATCATTCGTTTTCTGAATTTGCGTGGTGTGAAACCAATTGAAATTGATCGACAGTTGAAGGAGACATGTGGTGATGGAGTTATGGATGTGTCGAAAGTGCATTCGTGGGTGCGACCGTTTAATGAAGGCAGAACATCGTGTGACAACAAACCGAAACAACCTCGGGCTCGCACAAGCCGGTCTGACGACAAGTCGAGAAAGTGGAGAGAATTGTTTTGGGGGATCGCCGAATGACTGTTGAACAGATCGCCTCCAGAGTTGGCATTTCTGTGGGTTCTGTGCACACAATCCTGCATGGCGACCTGAAAATGCGAAAAGTGTCATCCAGATGGGTGCCACGAATTCTGACGGACGACCACATGGCTACCCGTGTGGCATGTTGCCGAGCAATGTTGACGCGCAACGACAGCATGAATGGGACTTTCTTTTCGTCGGTTGTGACAATGGATGAGACGTGGATGCCATTTTTCAATCCAGAAACAAAGCGCCAGTCAGCTCAATGGAAGCACACAGATTCACAGCCACCAAAAAAATTTCGGGTAACCGCCAGTGCTGAAAAAATGATGGTGTCCATGTTGTGGGAGAGCGAAGGCGTAATGCTTACCCATTGCGTTCCAAAGGGCACTACGGTAACAGGTGCATCCTACGAAAATGTTTTGAAGACAAATTCCTTCCTGCACTGCAACAAAAGCGTCGGGGAAGGGCTGCGCGTGTGCTGTTTCACCAAGACAACGCACCCGCACATCGAGCTAACGTTACGCAACAGTTTCTTCGTGATAACAACTTTGAAGTGATTCCTCGTGCTCCCTACTCACCTGACTTAGCTCCTAGTGACTTTTGGCATTTTCCAACAATGAAAGACACTCTCCGTGGCCGCACATTCACCAGCCGTGCTGCTATTGCCTCAGCGATTTTCCAGTGGTCAAAACAGACTCCTAAAGAAGCCTTCGCCGCTGCCATGGAATCATGGCGTCAGCGCTGTGAAAAATGTGTACGTCTGCAGGGCGATTACGTCGAGAAGTAACGCCAGTTTCATCGATCTCGGGTGAGCAGTTAATTAGAAAAAAAAAATCGGAGGCCTTAGAACTTGAATGCACCTCGTAGGACCACTTTTCGTTTAGTTGAGATAGATTTTCCTGAACAAACATTATTCAACATAATTCCTTGTCGTTTACACCAATTATAGTCGGTAGAATTTCTGTGTGTTTTATTAAGTCACAATTCTAACCAATGCATAGACTATTTGAGTGCAGGATCGCAGCTTCAGGTTATTATCTGCAGCGAGTTAGCTGCTGGGCGCGAAAGCAGACGTGTGCGACTCAACCCCATGACTACATCGAGCTGTTCCTTTTGAACAGAGCCGTGCACAGCCGAGTTACCTAAGGTGTGAGCAACCAGAGGTAAATTCACAGTTGGTTCGCTCGTATGGGATGCTGTTCAAAGAGCAATTACCCAGCAGATAGCAGTTAGGTAACGTCGCACTGTGCTTGAGAAAGTCAACGGGTCGGCGTGCAGCGAATGGAGGACCGGTTTGCCGCGTGTGGGCGAGTTTCGCACGTAGCCACAGAAGTCGATGGACAGAGCAACCAAAAAACTGAATATATCTCAACTGACCATTTGGAAGATCTAAAGGAAGTTGGAGCCTTACCCCTTGCAGTCGCGCCGGCCGGGGTGGCCGAGCGGTTCTAGGCGCTACAGTCTGGAACCGCGCGACCGCCACGGTCGCAGGTTCGAATCCTGCCTCGGGCATGGATGTGTGTGATGTCCTTAGGTTTAAGTAGTTCTAAGTCCCTTAGTGCTCAGAGCCATTTGAACCTTGCAGTTGCTACAGGCGCTGACTCCCGATGACAAAGTCAGGTGCTTTGAATTTTTGCCACAGCTGCAACAGCTTATGTAAGAGGATGGCTTTTGTGAGAAACTGATTCTCAATGAGTGAGTGGCACAGTGAACAGGAGGGACAATGTGCGAATCTGGGTGACAGAGACCCCCCCCAAGTTATTGTGTGGCACCCTCGAGATTCACCAAAGGTAATGTATTCCCTGCAATCTCACGGTTTAAAGGCGCTTTTTCTTCTCCAAAAAGACTGTTACAGGACACGTGTATCTGGAGATACTGGAAGACCGGCTCATGTCACAACTGGAGACCGACAGTGTGGACTTCATCTAACTAACAGCATGGTGCTCCAACCCCACTTCCATCATGACATTCGTGAATTGTTAAACATGAAACTGCGAAACCTTCGGATCGGTTGTGGTGGAGGGGATGATCAGCAATTCATGTAATGGCCTCCACACTCTCCCGACTTAACCCTATTTTTTTATGTGGGGTTGCACGAAGGATTCGGTGTTTACACCATCTCTACAAACGAACCTACCAGAAGTGCGAGTTCCCATCAACGGTGCTTCTGGACGGGTTGAAATGGGTACGCTGCGCCGAACGTGGAAAGAACTTGATTATCGACTTGATGGGTTTGTTTGTAAACAATTTGCTGCTACCAGTCACGATATTCTTTTATTTATGTTTTACACAACGCGTATTGGGAAACGATTCCTGTTTTCAAGTCTGTATTTCTTTGTACTTTGCAGATTTCTCGTAATGTTCTCGATGTGTGAGGTTCTGCGTTGTTCTGTTGATTTTACTGCAATATATAAAAAACGTGCAATTTTAGTTAGTTATCGATTTTCATATGCAGCTAGTGGCGAATATGGCCCATTTCAGCAGCGTCTGACACATATTAAACAAATGGACCACTGGAAATCTCTACGCACGAGTTCTTCCAAATTTCGCCATTAACTACATGTAAAAAGCGGTAACTAACTAAAAATTGCGTGTTTTCTGTATATTGCAGTTACGTCAACAAAACAAAGTAGAACCTCACACATCGAAAACATTACGAAAAACAGGCGTAGTACAAGGAAATACATCCTTGAAAATAGGAATCATTTCTCGAAACGCCTCGTGTAAAACATAAATAAAAGAAAATCGTGACTGGCAACAGAAAGTTATTTATAAAAAAAAATTGTTTTCACAGTCGCAGGCTTCCAAAAAAAATTATAACGGATAAAATCAGATTATCAACGTGAAATCTGCAGAATTAGTAGGGGCGCACATGTGGAACACATGTAAGAAAAAAAACTTTTTGAGTTTTGCTATGTTTGTGCAAAGCAATATATCAAATAACACGGCTGCAGAAAATCTGCGAAATCGCCTCAAGCATTTGTAATAACCTTGTACATTCAGTTTTACACAGCAAAGTCATTGTAGTTCTCTTCGAAGAACACATCCGTGTTATACGGTAGGTGTTTAAATACATCAAGGTCAAAAAATATGCTCTCCAGTGATCAGGACTTTCTCAAACTCTGTGTGGTGCAACACAGCGCCAAATGCCGTCATAGAGCTACGAATTCTGCAGTCCAGTTGGCCCTTCCTGCACAGAAATATGAAAAACTCAAGAAACGACTATCGCCTTGGCTATGTCCTAAGCTGCTAGAAGTTTGTTCTACCGGCCAGTATGAGGCTAGTTTTGGGTGACTTCTCACATTCATCCAGCCGGTTGCTGGCCCTGGACTAGGCATCCCAGAAACATAGTTACCAAGACACAGTTTATTTAACTTGCTAGTCAACTTTAAAAACAGAAAGCATGGAAGCCATGCGATAAATATATGAAAGTGATCCGATGTGAAGTTCCGTAAGCAAAGGTTTATAGAAGTCGTCAAAGTTTTAGAGACCAACCTTGGGCAAAATGATTCTTGTACTTATACGAGTATATATCTCCAAAAATGTTACAGCTAAAATAGTAAAACTTGAGACTATTATGTAAAATAATTGAGGCTGACTGCAGTACAATTTTACTGCCGGAAACTTACATTTCGCGGAAAGACCACAAAGATAAGATAAGAGAGATTAGGGCTCGTACAGAGGCATATAGGCAGTCATTTTTCCCTCGTTCTGTTTGGGAGTGGAACAGGGAGAGAAGATGCTAGTTGTGGTACGAGGTACCCTCCGCCACGCACCGTATGGTGGATTGCGGAGTATGTATGTAGATGTAGATGTACTACATAATGCTTGATATTCTGAGCAATTTTTGTTTGAAAACGCGCACCAACATACTTTTTATAAGGATTTGAATTTTTAATTAGAATTAGTTCCATAATCTGCCTTTTCTCGTAAACTAATCAAACAATAAAACTGGAATTTCACAGTTTACATCTGCATCAGAGGCTAATAAAACACGTGGAACAAGTTTTTGTTCAAGGTTATAGTTGCTTTGAAATTATTTTTTCAGTTTTGCTTTACCTGGGACTACTCTATGTTTCTCAAATTTTAAAGTAGGACTTCTCTCAGAGAAAAGATAACGGAAAAGTGCTGGTCAGAATTATTCAGTATGTTAAGTCCCATAGTGCTCAGAGCCAGCCAATTATTCAGTAAGTAATTCTTAAGAACTATGCTAAATATCAGGATGTTACCTTTCACAGTTCCTGAAAAAAGGTACATTACAACAAAAAATGTTAAGGCAATTCGCGTTTAAAGTTTTTACTTCAATTTCTGACAATATTGCTATACCTCTAGTCACTAATGCTGTCCATACCAATAACCTTTATTCTCTTCCTCGTCTTCCTAGAGTAACCTCTTCCCCTGCTTCCTTTTCCGAGCCAACTTTTGCATTTTTTCTTCTGCTACCTGAGCTATATCCAGTCGCACTTCATTGACATTTCTGAGTATCTTCAGTGTGAATGCACGTGGTCGGAAGCCTAGTCTCTGCAATCACTTAATCCTACCTACATTTCCACTACTGAACACTAGATAGGCATCACATGCAGCTATCTTCACAACAATTGAGGACACTGTCGCCAGATAGTTTAAGGCCCTTTGACCCACAATTACCACATGCACATGAAACATTAATCATATGAGCAACTATTTAACAGTCAGTTAACCTAAATCCACTGCAAAACTCGCCTTTGACAGTAACTTTGTCGAAAATTGTTCTTCACACGTAGGAGAAGCATCTGTAACACTTTTAATTAATTGATTGATTGAGGGGGATTATGGGACTAAACGACAAGGTCATCAGTCCCACACTGTTATTTAATCAAATGGTTCAAATGGCTCTAATCACTATGGAACTTAACACCTGAGTCATCAGTCCCCTAGACTTAGAACTACTTAAACCTAACTAACCAAAGGACATCACACACATCCATTCCCGAGGCAAGATTCGAACCTGCGACCATAGCAGTAGCGCAGTTCCGGACTAAAGCGCCTAGAACCGCTCGGCCACAGCGGCCGGAACACTGTTATTTAAATTTCCTGTACCTTTTACACTTGAAATTCGACATTTCCTCGCTATTACGACCCATTTCGAGCAAAACAGGATAATATATGCAAAACTAAAAACTGAAATAAGTTTGTAGCACGTACTATTTAAAAAACACGTTGTACACAAAGGAACAAGCAAAGATAATTTTTCTCACAGCCTTCTAGAATCATCAGTAGTTGGTTTCGGTTGTGTGAACAAAAAGTTAACGCACAAAAAACTTATAGTGTAGTGAAAGTGTGGATCACAGCATAGAAAGAGGGTGTGTGGCAGGCACAGATGCCCAAACAAACGTTTTAAAAATATATTTCTCGCCAGAACGCGATTATGAAACTTCGCAATGCTATTCTTAAAGAATCAATCTAATAAATTAAGCAATTAAAATTGCCATTTTTTCAGAATTTCACCCTACATCTGTCCTTCATAAGTGTTCCTTTCTTTAGGTTTATTGTGTTTCTCCTCTTAGTGAAACATTAAAATGACTGTTTTTGTTGGTTATTTTTCTTTATATCCGATAGGATTTTTTTCAGTTATACTGAATTTTTATGTTATTTTTAATCTCACTTTCAGCCGAATACTACTTGAATATAAAAAATATTTGTGCTATTTTCTATTCGCACTTTATAACTCACTGATTATCCTCTATGTAACCATATTATGATATTGTTTGAGAAGGCTTAATAAAAATAGTATACATAATTAATATCAAAAGATTGCAGGTACTTCTCAAATATGCACACCGTTTAGACATCAAAGCAATTTAGCTTATAGGAACGAACGGTCCATTTTCCTCACTCAGCCAGTAATATAAGCAATTTTTACCTTTTTTTGGAAAACTAATGAAGGAATCAATTTAAAACTTTTTGCACATTATTTATTGATTCTTGGACAAAGTTTTCTAATTTTGTAAGAAATTGGTCATCATTAGGCACGTCATCCGAGGAGTTAAAGTTGCTCTGTCCAAAATGAGATGATTCCATAATGGGAGTCTTGCAGTCTGCAAATCTTATCTGAAATCAAAAATTAAACAGTTTCCTTTATAGGATATTGCGCACGGAGTAGTAGCACAGTTTGTTGAAATTGGACAAAATAACAAATTTGCGGGCATTTCAAACAAACATGTAATTTTGTTCAAATGGTTCAAATGGCTCTAAGCACTATGGGACTTAACATCTGAGGTCATGAGTCCCATAAACTTAGAACTACTTAAACCTAACTAACCTAAGGATATCACACACATCCATGCCCGAAACTGCGACCGTACCAGCAGCGCGGCTCCGGATTGAAGCGTCTAGAACCCCTCGGCCACAGAGGCCGGCTGTATTTAGGTCGTGCGTTTTGGTCATTCCGCCAGCTCGAAATACACTGCATGTCAAGCTGACGAAATGGATTACGGGTACACTAATAATGATGTCTTCCTGAAATATGGCCGAATTACTCATCGATCATGTCCGCAAGGAGTGACAGGCTAATTTTTTATTTTAATTTATTCATTAGATACTGCAAATAACGTGACAAAAAACACATAACATTAGGTAAATAGAGTATTACTCCAAAGGAAACCAGAAGGCAACTGGAGTATCTTATTGGCAAATATTACCGTTTTTTTTTGTTAATGTTAGTGTTATTATTCTTATGGACACAAAATGTTTTAAAAGTTGTGTACATTATAAATGTTTAAAGCTTATACACTCTTTAAGATCAGAAAGTTTAATACTTCTTCTATAAACTGGAAAGTAATTGCGTGGGTTCTTGTTAGTACACTTTTGCATTAACGTAGGTCCCAGAAATAATATCTGTTCACTGTTGTACTCAGTACTTAATATATTGAAAGTAACTGGTGCTTAAGTCTTCAAAAGTATTCGGTACAGGTGAAAATAATTTAGCCTATTTATGCAAAAAAGAAAAACAATCTCGCGGCGTCAAGCTTCTGTACCTATATGCGCATAAAAGATGAATTAGACACCATAGAAACACAGTTTAAGTAATGCAATACATCCACCATCAATCAGTAATGTTGTTAAGGTCCAATATCTTTCACTTTTACACCAGCATAAACTGCGAATTAATTATTTTACATAATAGGTTGAGCCAAGCCGCAATCTATTCTGAACTTTTTACTTACATTAATTCTATACCTTTTGTAGAAAAATATATGCGATAGTCAGATCTAAGAACTTCTGTGGTGTGATACCTGTCTGTGCGTTTTTGGTTGCGCTGTTTCATAAATAATTACTGAAAATTAAAATTTCCGCGTAATGTTGAACAACAAGGAGACCAGCGGTGTTACGTAATTACATTTCTATAAAAGAAAACATGCAAGCACATTTACTGTTAAGTCTCTATTTCAGAGTGAATCAAATTTAACAGAATAAGAGACCCGAGTACAGCAATTCGCTGTTACTCACATCGAGTGCTTCAGTTGTATTTATCATGCAGATAAGAAAATTCCATCTTTTGTAACTGAATGTTTTATTTCTTTCTAACCAAACACGTTTCGCGTATTCAGGCTAAGCATCACCTGTCGTTTTCAATTTCCTGTGATTTCATCACGGTTTCTAGCATCAGAATAATATTTCACATTTAACAAAAACCCACATACTTTGCATATTTTATATTTAGCTGTGGAAAGTATCCACTTGGACGCTATACAATCGTCTCAGCACGAATTCCTCATGTTGCAGCTCGAAATTGGCTATCTCAGAAAAACATTAGACAAAGGCATATGATGTTAGGATGAGAACTACACGACTAGGTTCAGCGATCAGCCGCAAAAGAGACACTCTTTTGGCTCCGACTTCATGGCCAAGCTAACTCAAATCTTAACCGTCCAGTCACCTGACTCGCAGGAAGCACCCGCTTCAAAGCACATCGCACGGATGAGCCATCACCCTGTAGCCAAAGATGTGACTTCCGTAGCAGACGATAGCAGCGCATATGTAGTCTTTGCACCCGCCACCGACTTACAATTCGCGGAGTGTTGAATAACACTAAATACCTTTTCGAACAGACGGCTTTCAAATTGTAAGATGCGTAGTTGCAATTTAAAAACAAAACTTTCTCCCAGATGGTTTTTGTAGTAATTGTAAAAATAACTGGTATTGCCAGAACATCAAAAAAATGTTTCAAATGGCTCTGAGCACTATGGGATTTAACTTCTGAGGTCATCAGTCCCCTAGAACAGAACTACTTAAACGTAACTAACCTAAGGACATCACACACATCCATGCCTGAGGCAGGATTCGAATCTTCGACCGTACTGTATTCAAACATTATGAATCACCTCGAAGGGAACGATCTATTGATACGTAATCAGCACGGTTTCAGAAAACATCGTTCTTGTGGAACGCAGCTAGCTCTTTATTCGCACGAAGTAATGGCCGCTTTCGATAGGGGATCTCAAGTTGATTCCGTATTTCTAGATTTCCGAAAAGCTCTTGGCAGCGTTCCTCACAAGCGACTTCTAATCAAGCTGCGGGCCTATGGGGTATCGTCTCAGTTGTGCGACTCGATTCGTGATTTCCAGTCAGGAAGGTCGCAGTTCGTAGTAATAGACGGCAAATCATCGAGTAAAACTGAAGTGATATCAGGTGTTCCTCAGGGAAGCGTGCTGGGACCTCTGTTGTTCCTGATTTATATAAATGACCTGGGTGACAATCTGAGCAGTTGCAAAGCGATTTAGAAAAGATCACTGTATGGTGTGGCAGGTGGCAGTTGACCAGGTGATCCACATGAGTTCCAAAAGAAATTCGATTACTCGACAAATAGTACAGTTCTCAAGGCTGTCAATTCAACTAAGTAGCTGGGTGTTAAAATTAGGAACAACTTCAGCTGGAAAGACCACATAGATAATATTGTGGGGAAGGCGAGCCAAAGGTTGCGTTTCATTGGCAGGACACTTAGAAGATGCAGCAAGTCCACTAAAGAGACAGCTTACACTACACTCGTTCGTCCTCTGTTAGAATATTGCTGCGCGGTGTGGGATTCTTACCAGGTGGGATTGACGGAGGACATCGAAAGGGTGCAAAAAAGGGCAGCTCGTTTTGTATTATCACGTAATAGGGGAGAGAGTGTGGTAGATATGATACGCGATTTGGGATGGAAGTCATTAAAGCAAAGACGTTTCTCGTCGCGGCGAGATCTATTTACGAAATTTCAGTCATCAACTTTCTCTTCCGAATGCGAAAATATTTTGTTGAGCCCAACCTACATAGGTAGGAATGATCATCAAAAGAAAGTAAGAGAAATCAGAGCTCGAACAGAAAGGTTAAGTGTTCGTTTCTCCCGCGCGCTGTTCGGGAGTGGAATGGTACAGAGATAGTATGATTGTGGTACGATGAACCCTCTGCCAAGCACTTAAATGTGAATTGCAGAGTATTCGTGTAGATGTAGCGGTCGCGCGGCGCCAGACTGCAGCGCCTAGAACCGCTCGGCCACTCCGGCCGGCCCAGAACATCCTCACTACATGTTTGACGAAGCTCTCATTTCTGATAAAAGGGTTCCGTGTCGGCGGCACGAAGACGTCCGCCTGGACGCGAGGTTGCTGGCACAATATTTGCTCTCTGCCGATTCTTTCTCTCTTATGCAATCCGCCGACCCCGATCCATCTCCGCGATTCGGATTGTCGGGGATCAGGGAGGCTCACCGCCCTCTCGTGAGCTCGTTATTTCAAACCCTCTGCAAGCTGGGACGTTCGCGTGCTGATCCCGGGAGGAAAGATATTCCGCAAACAGAATGGCGCTCAGCAAATCTTATGAAATAAAACCCGCGGCCTCTGATCGCGACGTAAGCGGGGGAAGCGAACGCGGCAGTAGAGCAAGCCTGGAGAGAAAATATCTGATAGGACAGGCTGTTCGTGTTTGGAGAGGCTTTGTGGGAGATTATTCTGGATTTACTTAAAAAACTCTGAAAAGGTGCAGAATACAGATTCGAATGGTAAGCATGCCATATATCTATGTAAGAAGATAAATTCCCCCGTCTGTTTCACTAAGTGATATTCTCCGATACTCTGTTCATGTCTAATAACGTAATACTCATTTTATCTAAAAAAAAATTCCACCCGAACAGTCCATTAAGGCCCAACGGTATCAACCAGCCGTCGTGTCATCCTCAGCCCACAGCCGTCACTGGATGCGCATATGGAGAGGCATGTGGTCAGCACACCGCTCTCACGGCCGTATGTCAGTTTACGAGATCGGAGCCACTACTTCTCGATCAAGTAGCTCCTCAGTTTGGCTCACAAGGGCTGAGTGCATCCCGCTTGCCGACAGCGCTCGACAGCCCGACAGACCCTAAACTTCGGTGATCTGATGGGAACCGGTGCCACTGCGGCAAGGACGTTGGCAATCATTTTATCTTAACACTGTTAATATTTGCAGCCAGTTGCTGCGTCAGTTGTGTTTATCATGTAGATGTCCGCCTGCTTAACTGGGTGTTAACGTGCTCGCCTTCCATGCAAGGGGGCCCGCGTTCGATTCCCGGCCAGGTTGGCGATTTTCTCCGCTCGAGAACTGAGTGTTGTGTTTACCTCATCATCATTTCATCCTCATCACAGTCGCGCAAGTCTACATCTACATCCATACTCCGCAAGCCACCTGACGGTGTGTGGCGGAGGGTACCTTGAGTACCTCTACCGGTTCTCCCTTCTATTCCAGTCTCGTATTGTTCGTGGAAAGAAGGATTGTCGGTATGTCTCTGTGTGAGCTCTGATCTCTCTCATTTTATCCTCATGGTCTCTTCGCGAGATATACGTAGGAGGGAGCAATATACTGCTTCACTCCTCGGTGAAGGTATGTTCTCGAAACTTCAACAAAAGCCCGTACCGAGCTACTGAGCGTCTCTCTTGCAGAGTCTTCCACTGGGGTTTATCTATCACCTCCGTAACGCTTTCGCGATTGCTAAATGATCCTGTAACGAAGCGCGCTGCTCTCCTTGGATCTTCTCTATCTCTTCTATCAACCCCATCTGTTATGGATCCCACACTGGTGTGCAGTATTCAAGCAGTGGGCGAACACGCGTACTGTTATCTACTTCCTTTGTTTTCGGATTGCATTTCCTTAGGATTCCTCCAATGAATCTCAGTCTGGCATCTGCTTTACGGACGATCAACTTTATATGATCATTCCATTTTAAATCAGTCCTAACGCGTACTCCCAGATAATTTATGGAATTAACTGCTACCAGTTGCCCAATGTGGCGTCGAATGCAATAAGACTTGCACTTGGCGACCGAACTTCCGCGAATAGGGGCTTCCCAGCCAACAATGCCATACGCTCGTTTCCATTTGCATCATGCTAATAAGAAAAATCCATCTTTTGTAGCTGAATGTTCTATTTCTTTCTAACCAAATATGTTTCTCCTTTTCAGGCTAGGCATCATCTATTCCTGTATCCATACGTTCTTCTGTTCAAAAATGGTTCAAATGGCTCTAAGCACTATGGGACTTAACATCTGAGGTCATCAGTCCCCTATACTTAGAACTACTTAAACCTAACTAACCTAAGGACATCACACACATCCATGCCCGAGGCAGGATTCGAGCCTGCGACCGTAGCAGCAGCGCGGTTCCGGACTGAAGCGCCTAGAACTGCTCGGCCACACTTCTTCTGTAGGCACTAGATACACACAGTAGCCAAGTTTCCTTCTGTAGGTACTAGATATACGCAATATCCACGTGTTCTTCTTTGAGTATTAGACATGCACAACATAAATGTTTTCTTCTGTACTACCAGATGTACACAGCTGTTCTGGCATTTAATATTCACAGTATCCATGTGCTCTGCTGTAACTACTTGATGTACATTGTACACTCGTGTTCTTCTGTAGGTACCAAATATGCACAGTATCCCTGTATTCCTCTGTAGGTATTACAGGTACACACGTTCCATGTGTTCTTCTATAGGTACCAGAGACACACAGTATCCATATGTTCTTCTGTAGGTAAAACATGTATGCAGTTACCATGGGGGAGAAAATGAAAGAGGAAGCCGTCTGGTGGAATTTTGCACAGAGCATAACTTAATCATAGCTAACACTTGGTTCAAGAACTACTCAAGAGGACGTCGTTGTCAGGAGAAAGAAAACTGGCGTTCTACGGATCGGGGCGTGGAATGTCAGATCCATTAATCGGGCAGGTAGGTTAGAAAATTTAAAAAGGGAAATGGATAAGTTGAAGTTAGCTATAGTGGGAATTAGTGAAGTTCGGTGGCAGGAGGAACAAGACTTTTGGTCAGGTGAATACAGGGTTATTAATACAAAATCAAATAGGGGTAATGCAGGAGTAGGTTTCATAATGAATAAAAAAATAGGAGTGCGGGTAAGTTACTACCAACAGCATAGTGAACGCATTATTGCGGCCAAGATAGACACGAAGCCCATGCCTACTACAGTAGTACAAGTTTATATGCCAACTAGCTCTGCAGATGATGAAGAAATTGATGAAATGTATGATGAGATAAAGAAATTATTCAGGTAGTGAAGGGAGATGAAAATTTAATAGTCATGGGTGACTGGAATTCGAGAGTAGGAAAAGGGAGAGAAGGAAACATAGAGAATATGGATTGGAGGAGAGAAATGAAAGAGGAAGCCGACGGTGGAATTATGCACAGAGCATAATCATAGCCAACACTTGGTTCAAGAATCATAAAAGAAGGTTGTATACATGGAAGAATCCTGGAGATACTAGAAGGTATCAGATAGATTATATAATGGTAAGAGAGAGATTTAGGAACCAGGTTTTAAATTGTAAGACATTTCCAGGGGCAGATGTAGACTCTGACCACAATCTATTGGTTATGACCTGTAGATTAAAACTGAAGAAACTGCAAAAAGGTGGGAATTTAAGGAGATGGGACCGGGATAAACTGAAAGAACCAGAAGTTGTACAGGGTTTCAGGGAGAGCATAAGGGAACAATTGACAGGAATGGGGGAAAGAAATACAGTAGAAGAAGAATGGGTAGCTCTGAGGGATGAAGTAGTGAAGGCAGCAGAGGATCAAGTAGGTAAAAAGACGAGGGCTAGTAGAAATCCTTGGGTAACAGAAGAAATATTGTGAATTTAATTGATGAAAGGAGAAAATATAAAAACGCAGTAAATGAAGCAGGCAAAAAGGAATACAAATGTCTCAAAAATGAGATCGACAGGATGTGCAAAATGGCTAAGCAGGAGTGGCTAGAGGACAAATGTAAGGATGTAGAGGCTTATCTCACTAGGGGTAAGAGAGATACTGCCTACAGGAAAATTAAAGAGACCTTTGGAGAAAAGAGAGCCACTTGTATGAATATCAAGACCTCAGATGGAAACCCAGTTCTAAGCAAAGAAGGGAAAGCAGAAAGGTGGAAGTATATAGAGGGTCTATACAAGGGCGATGTACTTGAGGACAATATTATGGAAATGGAAGAGGATGTAGATGAAGATGAAATGGGAGATACGATACTGCGTGAAGAGTTTGACAGAGCACTGAAAGACCTGAGTCGAAACAAGGCCCGGGAGTAGACAACAGCTGCAAAATACTAACAGACGAATGGAAAAACTGGTAGAAGCCGACCTCTGGGAACATCAGTTTGGATTCCGCAGAAATGATGGAACACGTGAGGCAATACTGACCCTACGACTTATCTTAGAAGAAAGATTAAGGAAAGGCAAGCCTACGTTTCTAGCATTTGTAGACTTAGAGAAAGCTTTTGACAATGCTGAGTGGAATACTCTCTTTCAAATTCTAAAGGTGGCAGGGGTAAAATACAGGGAGCGAAAGGCTATTTACAATTTGTACAGAAACCAGATGGCAGTTATAAGAGTCGAGGGGCATGAAAGGGAAGCAGCGGTTGGGAATGGAGTGAGACAGGGTTGTAGCCTATCCCCGATGTTATTCAGTCTGTATATTGAGCAAGCAGTAAAGGAAACAAAAGAAAAATTCGGAGTAGGTATTAAAATCCATGGAGAAGAAATAAAAACTTTGAGGTTCGCAGATGACATTGTAATTCTGTCAGAGACAGCAAAGGACTTGGAAGAGCAGTTGAACGGAACGGACAATGTCTTGAATGGAGTATATAAGATGAAAGCCGGCCGAAGTGGCCGTGCGGTTAAAGGCGCTGCATTCTGGAACCGCGAGACCGCTACGGTCGCAGGTTCGAATCCTGCCTCGGGCATGGGTGTTTGTGATGTCCTTAGTTAGGTTTAACTAGTTCTAAGTTCTAGGGGACTAATGACCTCAGCAGTTGAGTCCCATAGTGCTCAGAGCCATTTGAACCATATAACATGAACATCAACAAAAACAAAACGAGGATAATGGAATGTATTTGAATTAAGTCGGGTGATGCTGAGGGAATTAGATTAGGAAATGAGACACTTAAAGTAGTAAAGGAGTTTTGTTATTTGGGGAGCAAAATAACTGATGATGGTCGAAGTAGAGAGGATCTAAAATGTAGCCTGGCAATGGCAAGGAAAGCGTTTCTGAAGAAGAGAAATTTGTTAGCATAGAGTATAGATTTAAGTGTCAGGAAGTCGTTTCTGAAAGTATTTGTATGGAGTGTAGCTATGTATGGAAGTGAAACATGGACGATAAATAGTTTGGACAAGAAGAGAATAGAAGGTTTCGAAATGTGGTGCTACAGAAGAATGCTCAAGATTAGATGGGTAGATCACATAACTAATGAGGAGGTATTGAATAGAATTGGGGAGGAGTTTGTGGCACAACTTGACAAGAAGAAGGGACCGGTTGGTTGGACATGTTCTGAGTCATCGAGGGATCACAAATTTAACATTGGAGGGGAGCGTGGAGGGTAAAAATCGTAGAGGCAGACCAAGAGATGAATACACTAAGCAGATTCAGAAGGATGTAGGCTGCAGTAAGTACTGGGAGATGAAGAAGCTTGCACAGGATAGAGTAGCATGGAGAGCTGCATCAAACCAGTCTCAGGACTGAAGACAACAACAACAACAACAACAACCATGTGTTCTTCCGTAGATACTGGATGTACATACTTACCGTATTTTCTTCTGTAGGTTCTGCACGGTCGTGACCGTTAGTTACCTTTGAGATTGGACGTCTTGAATTGTTGTTAGTCAACAATGCCTTTAAAGCGATGAAACACCCTGACTTTGAATGAAGTTATGTAAGGGCTCGCCCGCTCCCCCCTCCCCCCCTCCCCTCCATGAACCATGGACCTTGCCGTTGGTGGGGAGGCTTGCGTGCCTCAGCGATACTGATAGCCGTACCGTAGTTGCAACCACAATGGAGGTGTATCTGTTGAGAGGCCAGACAAACGTGTGGTTCCTGAAGAGGGGCAGCATCCTTTTCAGTAGTTGCAGGGGCAACAGTCTGGGTGATTGATTGATCTGGACTGAAGACCACAACAACAACTACAACAACATGTAAGGTCTACGAGAAGCTGAATGTTCCTTCCGCGATATTGCAGAAATACTTGGCAGGAATGTGGTCACTGCAAATGATTCCTGGTAGCGGTGGTCACCAAAATGGATTTGGATTTTTTTAGGGGAAGAGACCAAACAGCGAGGTCATCGGTCTCATAGGATTAGGGAAGGATGGGGAAGGAAGTCGGCGGTGGACTTTCAAAGGAACCATCCCGGCATTTGCCTGGAGCGATTTAGCGAAATCATGGAAAACCGAAATCAGGACGGCCGGACGTGGGATTGAACCGTCGTCCTCCCGAATGCGAGTCTAGTGTGGCCACCAAAATGTACGTTCGCAAGAACATCGGGCTCCGGACGGCTACTTGGCACTATCGACAGGGAAGACCATCGCGTTCAGTTTATGGCTCTTGCGCATTGTACTGCATTTGAGCAACAATCTTAACAACATTTGGCTCCACAGTGACACATCGAGTTGTTATAAATCGGTTACTCCTGGGACAGCTCCGAGCCAGACGCCCTGTAGCGTGGAGGTATGCTGTGTTTTCTGATGAAAGCTGGTTTGTCTCCGTGCCAGTGATGGCGGTGTGTTGGTTAGAAGGAGGTCAGTTGAGGGTCTACAACCAACCTGTCTGTATGCTAGACACACTAAACCAACACTGGTGTTGTGGACTGTTTGCGATTTCGTATGACAGCACGAGCATTCTCGTGGTTATCCTATGAATCCTGATCTGTACATCAGTCTGGTGATTCGACTTGTTGTGCTGCCATTCGTGGACAGTTCCAAGTGGTGTTTTCCAGCAGGATAACGCTCGCCCACATGCCGCTGTTGTAACCCAACGTGTTGTACAGAGTGTCGGCATGTTGCCTTGGTCTGCTCGATCATATGATCTGTTTCCAATCGAACATATACGGGACATGGAGTTAAAATCTCCTTATTAGGCTGCGTCATATTTCTTCTAAAATGATCGACGTTTCGACCCCTCTGCTGGGATCTTCCTCAGAATCTTCTGGTGTCCACTACTGCTAGAACACTGCAGTATTCAGCCCACAAAGTGACATCCAGCACCAGTACACACATTTGCAATGGCTTACCTCACGCCTACTTTTACTGCTAGAACACTGCAATGACTAGCAGTATGGGACACCAGAAGATCCTGAGGAAGACCCCAAAAGAGGGGTCGAAACGTCGATCATTTTAGAGGAAATATGACGCGGCCTAATAATCCAGAAGATTTTAACTTCAGTGACAACGGCCACGAAAGCCTGCAGACTTACATACGTCGGACATCATCGGGCGAAAACTCCACCGTCATCCACACCCTGCATTAACCGTCCCTGTATTGATCGACCAAGTGCAACAGGCATGGATCTTCATCCCACAAAGTGACATACGGCACCAGTACACACATTTGCAATGGCTTATCACACGTCTACTTTAACCTGTGGTCTCGCAACGTTAATCACTTAAATGTATTTTGTAGACAAATGAATTACCGAAATTTCAAATTATTTTTTGTTTGATGCGATTTTTCTCCATCATTGTATTTTATGTATATTAAAAATATATAGACTATGTCCGTCCCAATGTTTATCAGAGCATCATGCAAAAATGTGAAGTAAATTGGTCAAGAACTTTTCGAGATTTTTGGCAATCACGTTAATCTATGATTTGTCTTATATAGTAGTGTAATGTATACATGAACTGGCAATGCGATGAATATAGGAATATGATGAATAGAGAAATACACTACAACTCCTACATATCGCCCCCCTAACGATGCAACGCGCACACAGGCGTTACACAATCAGTGTTCCTGCACCCCATAAGTGAGTGGAACAGGAAGAAGGCGCAATGAACTGGCAAAATTGGAGGGGCCCTCTACCTGTGTTGCTGATTCATATGTACTTCTGCTAACCAACTTTCAAAATCTGCTAGGAATCGGTCGAAATATTTATAAGAGGAACAGGCACACGGTTCTTTTCTTTGCATAATCTTTCCTTCTTTACACTATTGAACGCCAACCTTCCCATACCACGCTAATATTTTTCCTAACTATAACAAATTAATTTTAATACAACAGTTCACTCCAGATATTTCAGGGTCATCCAGTTCTTCTTTCATGAATTACGTCAATTTTGAAGGTCCTGGGTTATCACTGCTAACGCATAAGTCTTGTCTTAAGTCTGAATAGAATCTCTGAAACAAATAATTTTGTAAACGATGGTAGTGTAGAAAACTCTAAATATTTATAAAGTTATCCGACATCTCAATTATTTCAAATTTTACTTATTTTTTTAACAACTGTGTCTTAAAATTGAAAGTTGTATCCTCATCCTGTTCCTATACGGACTTTCGGCAATATTCATTTCACTATAGCACCTTTCCACTTCTTCATTTGACCAAGGCACCACTAGAAACATCTTTGCCAAATTGTCAGATTTCACTAAAAGGCTTCTGTTTACTTGCAGCGTCTTATTCTGCCACTTCAGGACAAACCCAACTATGTCTGTCACATTCTCCCACTTCACAAAGTTTACTTTCTGCCCCTGAATCTGTACGTCTGATAGGATGGTCGGTCTGACACGTATTTCCAAATGATGTGCTATTCTTCTTTACTTTCACAAGCTGCGACATGGTCGAGTAGAAAACAATGATCCCAATGTATACTCATGCTCATAAATTAAGGATAATTGCAGAATGTGGTGCCATACAACGTGGCACTACACAAAACTAGCGCTAATAACATAGACACGTAGGGAATACGCACGACACAGATCTGTAAGTCCACTACATTGGTGATAAGTTGAGAAAATCGTCCCGAAACACACGTGTTACAAAACGCCACTGTTTCCTGCGAATGTACCCCGACATCAATATGGAATATGATCACCATGCACATGTACACAGGCCACATAATGGGTTGGCATACTCTCCATCAGCTGGTCGAGCAGCTGCTGGGGTATAGCCTCCCATTATTGCACCAGTGCCTGTCGGAGCTCCTAAAATGTCCTAGAAGTGCCCGATGGGGTTTAGGTCTGGAGAACAGGCAGGCCACTCCATTCGCCTGATATCTTCTGTTTAGAGGTACTCCTCCACGATGGCAGCTCGGTGGGGCCGTGCGTTACCATCCATCAGGAGGAAGGTTGGACCCACTGCACCCCTGAAAAGACGGACATACTGGTGCAAAATGACGTCCCGATACACCTGACCTGTTACAGTTCCTCTGTGAAGGACATGCAGGGGTGTACGTGCACCAATCATAATCCCACCCTCACCATCAAACCTTGACCTCCATACAGGTCCCTTTCACGGGCATTAAGGGGTTGGTATCTGGTTGCTGGTTCACGCCAGACGAAAACCCGGCGAGAATCACTGTTCAGATTATACCTGGACTCGTCCGTGAACATAATCAGGGACCATTGTTCGAATGACCATGTACTGTGTTCTTGACACCAGGCTTTTCGGGCTCTCCTGTGACCAGGGGTCAATGGAATGTACCTCGCAGGTCTCTGGGCGAATACACCATGTCTGTTCAGTCGTCTGTAGACTGTGTGTCTGGAGACAACTGTTCCAGTGGCTGTGTAAGGTCCCGAACAAGGCTACCTGCAGTACTGCGTGGCCGTCTGCGGGCACTGATGGTGAGATATCGGTCTTCTTGCGGTGTTGTACACTGTAGACGTCCCGTACTGTAGCGCCTGGACACGTTTCCTGTCTGCTGGCACACGGAGGGCCCGTGCTACGACCTGCCTCCAGTCGCCCTAGTATTCTACCCCTCATAAGGTCATCAATATGTGTTCTTTGAGCCATTTTCAACTAGCAGGCACCATTAGCACGTCTGAAAATGTCTGCACATTTACTCGCAGCACCGTACTCAGATACACCAGCACACCTCTGCGTATGTGGACTGCCGCCAGCGCCACCGTGCGACGACCGCAGGTCAGATGCACCGCATGGTCATACCCCGAGTTGATTTAAATCCGCAAACCGCCCACCAGAGCGTTTTTTCACCATGTATCAGCATTATCCTTAATTTATGAGCATGAGTGTAGAATAAATTTCCTTCAGTTTACGTCAATGTTCACAAACTTTTTGACACCAGACTACCAGTTTCTGAATATAACGACGATCTTCAGATCTGTTTTATGAAAACATGTCCTAATGGACTGGAGCCATAGTGTCATCGTCAAATGTTCCACTCAAAATCAGCAGCAGCATCGTCAAATATATATAAATAACAGCATATGGAAGAGTCATCTTGTCAGCAACACTACTGCTCCATACAAACTTGTCCATTAGGAACTATTGACGATATCTCGAGTAGCATTTCGACATCCTTCGAGAGACGGGACTGGAGCTTTCTGTCAAGACGTACAATAAATAAATGCAGATTTTTCCATTTCCCATTTCAGTATCCACTGTCATTCCACCACTGGTATGCAAAATTCCTGCTTGCTTTTTGAAAGTGGAAACCAAATATGGCTTGGTGTGAATGAAATTTTTAACATTTACAAAAAGCAGATCGTGGAATCCTTTGACTACTACGATTTGTACGATTGTTCTGATTGAAATAGTGAGATCTTGCGAGGCGTCGTCAGATGAATATTGGAGCGCCTTATTCATTACGTTGCGCTCTGGAATAATTTGCCGTAGAAATATGAAAAGCCATCAGTTGTTATTGTCTTTATATATTTTACGCTGAGCTGACGAAAGTCACGGGACAGCGAGATACATACATAAAGATGGCGATAGTAAAGCGTACACAAGGTACAAAAGGGCAATGCATTGGTGAAGCTGTCTTTGTGTTCATGTGATTCATCTGAAAAGGTGTCCGACGTGATTATAGCCGCATGACGAGAATTAACTGACTCTGAACGCGGAGTGGGAGATAGACGCATGGGGCATTCCATTTCGGAAATCGTTAGAGTGTTCAATATTCCGCGATTCACAGTGTCAAGAGTGTGCTGAGAATACCTACATTTCAGGAATTACTTCGGACAACACAGAGGCCGTCGGCCTTCACCTAACGACCGAGACCAGCTGCGTTTCTGTAGAGCTGTCAGTGCTAACAAACAAGCAACACTGCGCGAAATAACTGTAGAAATCAAAGTGGGACGTACGACGAACGTATCCGTTAGGACAGTGCGGTGAAATTTGGGGTTACTGGGTCTTGGCAGCAGACGACCGACGCAAGTGCCTTTGCTAACAGCACGACATCTTGCAGCGCTTGCAGCGTCTCTCCTCGGCTGGCGACGATTTCGGTTGGACCCTAGATGACTGGAAAACCGTGGCCGGGTCGGATGACTCCTGGGTTCAGGTGGTAAGAGCTGACGGCAAGGCTCGAGTGTGGCGCAGACCCCATAAAGCCGTGGACTCAAGTTGTCAAAAAGGCACTGAGCAAACAGGTTGTGGCTCCAAAACGGTGTGGAGCGAATTGATATGCAATGGACTGGGTCATCTGGTCCAATTGCACTGATCATTCCCAGTAAATGGTTTATGTCCGGCTACTTGGAGTTGCAGCCATTCAGCTTTCGGTTTATAATGACTATCTTCAGATCTGTTTTATAAAAACATGTCCTAATGTACTGCAGCCATAGGCATCACCAAATGCTGACGATGCTGGTGCTGAATTTGCGTTTAACATGGCTGCAGTACTTTAGTACATGTTTTTATAAAACAGATCTGAATATGGTCAGTATAGAACGAAACCGATAGTCTGATGACAAAACATTTGTGACCATAGACGTAGAGTAAGGGAAATTTATTCTATATTCGGGTCACTGTTTTATTCGCGATCATGTAGCAGCTCGTGAAACGATGGAATTTTTATGGATCACAATGCGCCGTGTTATAACATTACAGGGCCGTATAACATTACAGGTCGGAATTGATCTATGAGGTCTTGAGTGTCTTATTTGTATCTGTCAGTTGATATGGAGAAATTGAGATTTGGGGGATTTCTTTATACGAGGGGCGTTCAGAAAGTAAGCTCCGATCGGTCGCGAAATGACTATGAAAATCCGATAAAGCTTTGCACAGATGTGTTGGGTAGTGTCTCTAGTATAACCCCAGTTAGCATCACGTCGTTCTTCTCATTTCTGAGCTCGCAGTGAGTGCGTAAAGATGTCTAGAAAATAGTGTCTGCCGCCAAGTACGAGGGCCTGGTGAGAAATTTCGCCTGAAGCTATGCAGCTAACGTTACATAACTGTCGTGCTGTTTCTTCTTCAAGACAATTCTCAGCCGCATTCTGCAGGGGCACTGAAGATGCTCCTGCATCGTTTTCAAATGGAAATGTTAGATTACCCACAATACAGTCCGCAATTGTCTCCCCCTGAGTTTCATCTCTGGTCACATGAACCGCTGTCTTTGAAGACAACATTTTGACACAGACAACGAGGTGTAGGCCAGCGTGGAGAATTGGCGGAAAGCACTGGCGGCTGCCTTCTATGATGAGGCTATTGAAAAGTTGGTACAACGCTATGACAAAAGTCTAAGTCAGAACGGCGACTACGTAGAGAAGTAGCTGAAAGGTGTAGCTAATTGTTACAAGTAAAACATTTCTGATGTTCACTGTGGTTTCAATTTGGCAATCAATCGGAGCTTACTTTCTGAACAGGCCTCGTATAGTCCCGACGGAATGCAAAGCTGTCAGTCAGTTACGTGCGATTTGCGATCCGTTATGTGTTACTTTCCGATAATAAATCATCTTTTTCTGATTACCGTTAAAATATAATGACGATAAATGTTTGAGATCATTTGGAATAATATTTTAATAACTATGTAGACGACGTGACGTAATTCGTTTACTATTAGAAAGAAAGAAAAAATAGTGTTAATCGTGCGTTTATGGACGGCCAGTGTTGGGATCAGTGATTACGATTCCAGAAATATTTGATTTGACGAAGCTAAATTGCACACAATCGTGTAGAACGAATTATGACCTTGAAATTGGTTGTAGACGTATGCAGGTCAATTTCGTGACAGGCTAGTAAGCGCCGCGAGTGTGTCGCGATATCAAGACTGCTTTCGCGCCGCCGATGGTTTGCTTTAAACTCGCGAAAATACAATTTACGCGAATTCTTAATTACCGCGAAAGGGTAGAATGTTTGATGAGCCATTGTGGAGGACGTAATTTTGGACAGAAAGATCATTTTCAAAATTCAATATAAATTCTGTTGATCGAAGTAGCCTAGCAACCCAACAGCCTATACATGGTTATCAGCAGAAACAGTGTACTATTTTTCATGCACACGTTTACAGTCTACATCGAGGTGTGGATGATTTGTGGGAGCGAAATAAACATTTGAAGGCATTTGATTAAATAAAAAAGGAAAAATATAAAGAAGTTTATTCGTATATTTTGTTATTTCATGAACAGTGATATTTTTTTATAGTGATGTAGAGCCTTAATATTATTAATGTTGTGACATACTGATAGTAAGTGCTCTCGTTACAAGTCGAGTTTTGGGCCTGATTAACTGGTTCTTAAAGTCTCAAAAGTTAAGTGAAGAATAATATCACACTTAAATAACGCAGCATCTAAACCCACTATATTTATACTATACTAAGCTAACTATTCCGGAATCAGGTGATACCGTGGCCGTGTAGTTGTGTGCTGTCGACAGCAAATAGGTAAACACTAACGTAAACATTTCTCATGCTCTGATATCAATGAGGGAAAGAAGAGACGACAACGACGACATACACGTATACATATACAAACGGTATACGTGGCGCCTTACAATACAACAACACAACGGACGTCATGGTATAATGTCACTGGGCCACAATTGTTCGCGGCTCTGGTTTGAAGAACATTCTAGGCAATTCGAGCGAATGATTTGGCCACTCATGGAACATGTATGGGACACAATCGAGAGAACTGTTCGTACACAGATTCCTGCGCCCTTCACCACTTCGCAAGTTTGGACGGCGAAGCAGATAGGGCCGGCCGCGCTGGTCTAGCGGTTCTGGCGCTGCAGTCCGGAACCACGGGACTGCTACGGTCGCAGGTTCGAATCCTGCCTCGGGCATGGGTGTGTGTGATGTCCTTAGGTTAGTTAGGTTTAAGTAGTTCTAAGTTCTAGGGGACTTATGACCTAAGATGTTGAGTCCCATAGTGCTCAGAGCCATTTGAACCATTTTTGAAGCAGATAGGCTCAATATCTACGCAGGGGACTTCCAACGACTTGTTGAGTCATGCCGCGTGGAGCCGCTGCAATACCCCGGGCAAAAGGCGGTCGATACGATATTATAATGTATCCCATGACTTTTGCTACCTCAGTGTACATAGTGTTTGAGCGGTATAGTATTTTTCAGTGACTGAGACTTACCTCCAATAGAGCCTCCCACTGATTAAGTACTCGTTCACCGACGGACTCAATTGACATCCAACGTGTTCTGGCGATTTTTGGTATCTTCAAGGATTCCTCATCATAAAGTGTATTATACACATCATTGCAGGTATCGAAGAGCGGTGAAAGCAGTTGTTTGTTGCAGAAAAAATGAATTGTAAATGGGCTACTAATAACTCTCGTTTACAAAATTGAGAAAGGATCAATTGGATTGGATGACAAAACATGATATGAGGATTTGGTGTGGAATTTCTCACTTAAGAAGGGCATAAACTCTGTTGTCTTTGTCGACCATAACAGGTGCTTTACCTGTTCAAATATACGCATTTTCTGCTAATTCAGTTCAAAGACATTTAGTATAGTTTTCACATCTTCAGCAGCTGTTTTTTGCATCACCTGAGTCAATCTCTCAAAAGTTTCAAAAATATTGAAGCTACGTACCCTTTCTTTTCTGAGAAGTAAAAAATACTAACACATAACTGTTTCGTAATAGTAATGTCGGTGATCTCGTCCATGGATATTCCACGATCACCAACATTATTTTTCAACAAAACTTTTACATGTGGTTGATACGTTACATTTTTCATCACTTCACTGGATTCTGAACGATGTATTTTCACATCACTTACGTGGACACACCTTTTCTTCAGTTCACTGAGATGCTCAACTCGCTCTTTAGCACAATGTACACTCACGAATAGCGCCATTCTAGCCTCGGCTCTAGCTTTTGTGCCTTATGGAACTTTAGGATGAAAATTCGAATAAGACTGTCTAGCATAGGATACGATTACTCTGCTATTCACAATTAAGTGTGTGGCAGGCGGTTCATCGAAACAACTTCAAGCTATATCTCTACAGTTCCACTCTCGAACAGCGCGAAGGAGAAATGAACACTTAATCTCTTTTGATGATCTCTCCTCTCTATGTAGGTGGGCGCCAACAAAATATTTTCGCACTTTGTGGACAAAGTTGGTTGTTGGAATTTCATGAGAAGATCCTGCCCCAATGAAAATCACCTTTGCTTTAACGATTGGCATTGCAACTCACGTATCATATCCGTGGCGCCTTCTCCACTATTCCGAGACAGTACAAAACGAGCTACCTTTCTTTGAACCCTTTCGACGTCCTCCTCAGTCCTGTCCGATGTGGATCCCACACCGTACATCAATACTCCAGAAGAGGATGTACAAGCGTAGGGTAAGCATTCTCTGTAGTAGGCCTGTTTCATTTTATAAGTGTTCTGCCAATAAATCGCAGTCTTCGGTTTGTTTTCCCCATAACGTTACATACATGATCGTTCCAATATGTTGTTAGCCGCTTTCACATGCTTGTCTATTTTAGAACTCTCAGTCTCGAATACCTGCAATTGAGAAGGCATTGATAAAAAATAGATCGCACTTTTTCTGTATCTGTCGGCGGATGTTTTAACCATTATTCTCTAAATTTTTGCATATGTAAATATCTCTTGGGCATTTTTTTAATCAAAACATATACACATCTAAGAAAACTGACTATTTATTCACAGTGAAAAGAGCAAAATAAATGAGCGAAAGCATGGTCGAAGTAGGCTGTATTCTTTTTATTACCCGTGCAATTCACCATTTTCAACTAGGTGTTATTTTCAAGTACCTGTAATACGTTAAAAATTTATCCGCTTCGTGCGCTATAGGAACATTTATGCGCTCTTTGCCTTCTAGCACATTATCACATAAGAGATATAAAGAATTTGAATACTTTATATTTTTACGTTGTACTAGAACTTCAGCTTAGTGTATTACGTATAAGCGTTTATGTTAATTTAAATTGTTCCTCCAGTTAATAATTTATTAATGGAGGTTTTAGTTTTTAGTCTGACTAATATGCCTCATGAGGATGTCCGGCGTATTTTTCGTAGTTTTAACGCAACAATGAATGTTATATTTTTAAGCGTAACATGACGTATGAGCCATGAGTCATATAATACTGTAAGACTCAGTATGAAGTCTTAAGTGCCGGCCGGAGTGGCCGTGCGCTTCTAGGCGCTACAGTCTGGAACCGAGCGACCGCTCCGGTCGCAGGTTCGAATCCTGCCTCGGGCATGGATGTGTGTGATGTCCTTAGGTTAGTTAGGTTTAAGTAGTTCTAAGTTCTAGGCGACTGATGACCTCAGAAGTTAAGTCGCATAGTGCTCAGAGCCCATTTGAGGTCTAAGTGAGGCTGTTTTCCTCAAAGCTGTAGCTACTACTTCCATTTCTCATTAAGTACAGTAATTTAGACGGCTCATACAAGCAAGCCAAATGGGGTCCCTTCTCTTTCATTTAACACCTGTAGGCTCCAATATCTGTAACGTAAAATATTGTTAAAGTAACTGTAATCCAACTATAGGTTTCCAGTTTTGTTATAACGCCGTAGGAAAAAATGTGCCAAGTATCTATATGACCTATTAATTTTTCTAATGTACACATGACGTATTAGTTACTGAATCGCTATTGTTTTATTTTATAGACTGACTGGCACACCTCATGAAAAGGCCCGACGTAATCTTTTGTTGTTCGGACCTTGTACTCTAATTTCTAGTACTACATGTGGCAGGGCATATAGTGCATGAGTTTCGATCGTCCACTTTTAGTAAGGTAGCAAATATGAGAATAACGAATATAACATGCCTGTGAATACTGCACCAGCATCTTACTTAATATTATCGATCATCTACAGATAGGTTTCTAAACATGTTTGGTCGCATCTGTATCTATACTAAGATATCGCAGCTTTCTGTTTGGGTCGGCTAATGGACGTAAACATGTACAGTATAGTATTGTTTTTGTGCCACATACGCACATGAATACAGTGTATACCTGTCCACATGTACCAATGATGTACTAGAATATGAAAATAAGCTGGAATCTTCAGATTTGTAAGTAACTTGTGTCGTAAAGTCTATGTATATCTATGTATATGCGAGAGCTTGTAGACAAATGATGTATAAACAATCGTCACCAATTTACAACGTATTATAGATGCTTTAAAATGGCCCATGTTTGAAACTGACCAGTTACACAGAAAATAAAAAGAATACAGCCTACTTGGACCATGGTTTCAGTCTCAAAACACGTTGAGGCTTAGGACACCCCCCCCACCCCCCCACCCCCCCACCCCAAAAAAAAAAATATGGAAATGTACTCAAAGCGATTAAAGACTGCTTCCAGTTCATCGCTGGCAATAAGAATGACTGTAGTAGCACAGCAGACTGTATCGTAGCGAGTGCGATTGTTTATTTAAACAACCCACTGTGGTCCCTATGTTATCGCGTCTGGCGCCAAGCAGTAGGCAATATTGTTGAGAATACTGACCGTTAACCAATATATTAAGCTATTTATTCTAAAAGTCCGTCCAGAATGTTGGTTTCATTATTAACTCAGTGTAATTACTTCTCTGAACGCTAGTCTTTCAATAACAATGTCAATTAAGTTAATCAATTTATTTAACTGTGTTTAATTCATTGAAATACAGCAATGCCAGAAATCTGCCATATTTTCAGCTGTCGTCTGAGAAGAATATTGTCCAGCTTTAAGGAGTACAAATCTGCCAGAACCAGTCGAAAATATGCTTAATTTGGCAGAAGACCTCTGCCGTGGACTTCATAGTGGTTTGCCGACTGTGGATGTAGTCGCAGATGTAGAGCTTTCCAGCTGATAGGTCATCTTTAAACATTCCACTACACACAACCTATCCTACTGCCCAGTGCATGTGCCCTTGCTCACGTGTTATACAGCTGGTCGCGTGGATATACGAAAAGGACAGAAAAACGAATTCCGTTGTTGATGCGTAACGTGAGTACGCAAAACATGTTTGGTTAGAAAGAAATAAAACATTAATTTGCAAAAAACTTATTTTCTGTTATCTACATCTTAAATATAATCAGTTTTTCGTTCGATTTAAGAAGCATTTAAAACAATTAGCTTAGTGCCTGCTGCTACGCTCAGGTAGACTGTATGGTTTGAACCGACTTTTTTGGTTTTCCTTTAATCGAATTTTTAAGCTGTTTTCAAATTGCAACATATTATATAATTTTCACGTTAATTAATACCATAGAAACGCGGGCGTTTCCGAATGTACTCCTGACCAAAAGCGATTCAGGTAGTTGGAGTCGGAGATCCTTGTTAATTTTGGCTTTTGCGTACTTGTTGGTGACATTTCCACATAAAATTTCAGTCCCTCAAACGTATTTCTGTAGAAGTAAATTACTAGTTTCCACAGATACAGATTTAAAAATATTTTAATATAACGAAATAGTTTCATAAAAATTTTCGTCCTCTATTTCACCCCCTTAGAAGTCTAATTTCCAATAACAACGAACAGCTATTTTTTTTTAATTTCTAACCTAGATGTCAGTAATCAGTTTTCATATATGTAAGTTTTAAAATGCTTTAGTAATTAATTAACATGATTTATTTTGAAAAAAAAAAGATTCACCCATTATTTGACCCCCATAGGAGTTAAATTTCCAGAAATGCTGAAACACGTATTTCTTTATTTCTAGGCAAGAAACGGAACAGCAATTTTCGTAGTTCAAAATTGCCTTAACAACAATATATTTTCAAAAAACATTTCATTCCCTATGTTACCCCTTATTGGTGGGATTTCGAAAAATCCCCTCTTTAAGGATGTCCTTCTTCAAATTTCAAGCTGCTCTCCTTAGCAATTTGCGTTGGATGATGATGAGTCACTCACTCAGGACATTTTCTTTTATATAGAGAGATTTTTAATTACAGTTTCATATTAATTTTACTCTCGCGCCCAGCAACTATAACTGCATGTCCATCGACAATAGGAAATAACTGTTGGTATGCAACAAAGAGTCCTCTTGTGGCAAATGCATGAATTTTGGTTTGACGTATAACGCTAGCTACACAGCAATACAGGCATAAAATATTCTTAACACGCTTTTACATTACACATACTTCACGCAGATAAAAATCCCAAGTTTGTGAAATATATTTTTGCTGTCGTTCCCTCCTATAACTATCGCTGTCGTCACTCCTGCCTGCTCCGTTGTGGAGCTTATTACGGAATTTTACCTAGTATTATTTCATTGATCTCGCGAATTGTACAAAATGAAATGTGAAGACACACTGTTTGTCTGCAGTTCATTGTTTTTTACAAATAACATTACTAGGAAATTTGATAGTATGTTTATTGTCTGCAGCTGCAGGTAAAATGCGCTGGTAAGGTGATGTTCGAACCGCGACGCTGCAGCACCAACTAAACGTACGGTAATAGCATCGCACACAACTTTCGTCGACATCTCCGCAGGAAGAAGAAACCACAATGAGGCAACTACAAGCGTCTCAAACCGCGACAAAAACGCCCGCCATGTTTCACCCTGTAATGCAACATATATGGACTGTGTTAAATACTGTAGCGTATGTATCAGAGACACTGTTATTAAGTGACAGTATTATGAATCAGAGACATTGCTATAAAACGAATATCTTTAACTCTGTGCTCGGGAACATGGCACGTAATTTTTTGTTCTGTGAATTAATCAAGAACTGAAAGAAAAATCGGGGCTCGCCATAGAATAATAAGTGAGACTGAATCTTAACTACCATCTTATCAAATTACTTCTAATCGTATACACTAGTTACAGAACTTCTACGAGGACATGGTGTTGCGGAGAAGCTAAGAGACATCACAATGGATCTGCACTACATTCACGGCGACACATCACAAAGTCAAATGGTTCAAATGGCTCTGAGCACTATGGGACTCAACTGCTGTGGTCATAAGTCCCCTAGACCTTAGAACTACTTAAACCTAACTAACCTAAGGACAGCACACACATCCATGCCCGAGGCAGGATTCGAACCTGCGACCGTAGCAGTCGCGCGGTTCCGGACTGCGCGCCTAGAACCGCTAGACCACCGCGGCCGGCAAACAGTCAGATGATCTCCACCGACATAACACCAGTCGACGCTTGCTGGGAACATTCATCTGATCTTCACAACACATTTTACGACGATTTTAGTCGGGTGGATTTCAAGAGATACTATTCATCATTACAAAATGCAACACCAGTATAACACGTAAAACTGAATAAAGAAACAAAACCAATAACAAGAATATTTTTTAACTTGGCCACATGTGACACGACATCCATTTGATTTCGTGAACAAACTTGCAATAATTTCTGTGACAAAATTTCCTTTCGCAAATGTAGCATTTAATATAAGTGACACTAAATCTCTGTTTCTTTTTCATGTTCATTTACTAGAGATGAACTGATGTCAAAACCAAATCCGATGTGATGTCTGCACTGGATGATTAATGTCTGTGATCCGATCTGGTGAACACATGGCTGTCTACGAAAACTACGGTGTAGTATTTCATTTCTACCTCTACTGACTCTTCTGTGGGTGTGAAGGGTACTCATTAGTAGTAGATAGGCATTTTATCTTCGTAGACTAGCACTAGTTAGAGTAGTAAATATTTGTGTGAATTTTATATACACGATTCACAGTAAACTGGAATCGTCGTTAGGTTCTTTATCTTGAGTATTTAAACCTAAACGCAAGCAGATTAATCAAAGTAATAAATTTTCACTACTTCATGACAATTTAAGTGAATGCAAAACATTTAATCCGTTGTGGTGTGAAATTTTTACCTTTCGATGGTCAAGAGGACAAGTAAGGCCAAGATGGCGGAACAGTTGCAACAAAATATTGAGGAGACGGTGACTACACAGGAGGTTGTTGATCCGCTTATGTCACTTTAAAGACGTAGAGGACATTTGTCGCTGGAAATGAAACACGACAGATAATCAAACAGCACTTAAATCTGCATTTCCAACAGAATTCTTTACTTCCGTGTTGAATTTAACAATGAAGCGAGCGTGACACTGTTGGCATGAAGCGTTTCAAACTGCGACAAACACGCCCGTCATATTTCGCCCCTGCCTTAGCTCAGAGAACTCATTCCACTTGAAAGAGGAACTTCGTAGAGTTCTCGGTTGCCGCGACCACAAAATAAATTGCTGCCCCCTGCAATCTGTTGAGCTTCTGACGTTGTAACCCAAACTCGGCACCCCGTTTTAACTCAATTTGCGACCGGCGTTTAATTCGCTTAGTCCCGCTGTCGTAAATTCTCGCGGTCCATTCTGGCGGCGAGTTGCGAAACTGCCTCTTGGCCTTGTCCGTAGCCTGTTTCATTGTTGTCTTTTATCTCATTCTTCTGCCGTACCCTGGCGAAAAGGATCGCCTGAGTCTTCGCTAAATAAACTAAGGAAATACATGCGGCTCCGCAGGGTCCAAGCAGTATTTTAAGGGGTGATAATCAGTTGTTTCACCTCCATTACTTGACAGAAGTCTCCTCATTTTTAAGCATTAGATCTTCAGATATAGGCAAGCATGTAGCCTTTGCATGTCATCCACACACATACGTTGTCTTGGTCTTTCTTTATCTCTTAGAGTTCAGCAAGCAATTTACTTGGTCCATCCACCATCTGTTCCTCTGGCTGCATCTCACACATCTCATTGAGAGGGCTCCATTAAACTCAGTCTTACGTGCACTGTTGTTGCCTATGTACAGGGTATTAAAAAAAGGTATTCCACATTTTGGGGGTGTTATGGGCCACAACAAGACAAAAATGTAAAGTAAATATGGGCTTTATAATTCATATTGGTACCGTGAGAGTGAAGAGTACGTGTTCATCTTCGATAATGTGGAACACATCTCTTGTACTGCAGGCTCTTCGTTACGAACGACATTACGTTCTAGGAAATAAGTTGAGTGGTGCAAGGTATCGTCAGTTCCTATCAAATAACTTGTCCTGCTAGAGAAGATACAATTCCAAGACCGGCTGGGAATTCGCTACACATGGAAATTTTACACGTTTTCTTGTTATTTGGAAATTGTGTGTGTCGAAACCTCTCGCTAGCAATGCGAAAGAAAGTACTTTTAAATTACGAATTCTTTGTCATCCACGAACTCCGATCTAGCAGAGCTTCAGATATCCTACTTTTGAATAAGAACATTTTCCAAATTACTTTCAGTGTATGATGCCAATAAATCTAGTTTAAACCAGACTATTTTTAAACCAAACTGAATACAAAGAATGGTTATCAATAATACGTAGATGGCTTTCTCATCAAACAACCAAACATTGGCTAACTTTGCCCTGTTAGAAAAACGCATCTACTGGTTTATGTGAAAATGAATACTGTTTCTAATTTCACCTCAAAAAGGTTCTTTGAGACCTTAAAACTCTTGATTAGCTTTTGTAACGGAGAAGTCGGCTCCTATCTGTCTGCATACTGCGAAAGTATGAAGCATTCTTCTGTATGACCTTAAATAAGTCACTGCGCGGGAAACTGCCTTCCCATGTTTTATTTTTGGGTCCTTCCGTAAATTAAGTTTTCGTTATTTTTCTAAAAATGCAGATCACTTTGCAGAAAATAGGCAGCGTGTGATAGAGCAAATTTTTACCAAATTTACTTTTCATTTAATAGTGAAGCTTAGCTTCAGTGACAAATTTGAAAATTTCGAAATTTGATTACAGTCCTTTTAACAATACAGGAGTGACTCGTAATACGAGGCTGTTCAGAAAATAACATTCGAACTGGTACGGAATGGAAACTACAGTCAGATTCCGAAGAAGCTTTGCACAGATGTGTTGGGCAGTGTCTCACAGGTACACTATGTGATCAAAAGCATCCGGACACCTGGCTGAAAATGACTTAAAAGTTCGTGGAGCGCTCCATCGGTAACGCTGGAATTCAATAAGGTGTTGGCTCAACCTTAGCCTCGATGACAGCTTCCACTCTCACAGGCATACGTTCATTCAGGTACTGGAAGGTTTCTTGGGTAATATCAGCCCATTCTTCACGAAATGCAGCACCGAGGAATCAATGTCGTTCAGTGAGGCCTTCCACGAAGTCGGCGTTCCAAAACCTCCCAAAGGTGTACTATAGGATTCAGGTCAGGACGCTGAGCAGACCAGCCCATTACATGGATGTTATTGTCGTGAAACCACTCCACCACAGGCCGTGAATTATGAACAGGTGCTCGGTCGTGTTGAAAGATGCAATCGCCATCCCCGAATTGTCCTTCAGCAGCGGGAAGCAAGAAGGTGCTTAAAACATCAATGTAGGCCTGCGCTGTGATACTGCCACGTAAAATAACAAGGGGTGCAAGCCTCCTCCATGAAAAACACGTCCACACTCTAATACCACCGCCTCCGAATTTTACTGTTGGCACTACACACACCGGCAGATGACGCTCAGCGGATATTCGCCATACCCACACCCTGTCATCGTATTGCTACATTGTGTACCGTGATTCGTCACTGCACACAACGTCTGGCTTGTGAGCAGCCGCTCGACCATGAAATCCACGTTTTCTCACCTCACGTCTAACTGTCATAGTACTTGCAGTAGATCCTGATGCAGTTTGAAATTCCTGTGTGATGGTCTGGATAGATGTCTACCTATTCACACTATGACCCTCTTCAACTGTCGGCGGTCTCTGTCAGTCAACAAACGAAGTCGGCCTGTACGCTTTTGTGCTGTACGTGTCCCTTTACGTTTCCACCTCACTATCACAACGGAAAGACTGGACCTAGGGATGTCTAGGAGTGTGGAAATCTCGTTTACAGACGTATGACACAAGTGATACCCAACCACCTGACCACGTTCGAAGTCCATGAGTTCCGCAGAGTGCCCCATTCTGCTCTCTCACTATGTCTGATGATTACTGAGGTCGCTGATATGGAGTACCAGGCACTAGGTAGTAACACAAAGCACCTAATATGATACTTTTGATCACATAGTGTTGTAAGTAGGCTGTTTATGTTTTCTTATTGGCAACGTTACGTAGCGCTCTGTATGAAAATCACTGGCTGTGCTGTGTGCAGTCTGTGGCTAGTTTGCATTGTTGTCTGCCATTGTAGTGTTGGGTAGCGGCAGCTGGATGTGAACAGCGCGTAGCGTTGCGCAGTTGGAGGTGAGCCGCCAGCAGTGGTGGATGTGGGGAGAGAGATGGCGGAGTTTTGAAATTTTTAAAACTGGATGTCATGAACTGATGTGTATATTATGAGTTTTCAACATTATTAAGGTAAATACATTGTTTGTTCTCTATTAAAATCTTTCATTTGCTAACTATTCCTATCAGTAGTTAGTGCCTTCAGTAGTTTGAATCTTTTATTTAGCTGGCAGTAGTGGCGCTCGCTGTATTGCAGTAGTTCGAGTAACGAAGATTTTTGGCGAGGAAAGTGATTTGTGAAAGGTATAGGTTAATGTTAGTCAGGGCCATTCTTTTGTAGGGGTTTTTGAAAGTCAGATTGCGTTGCGCTAAAAATATTGTGTGTCAGTTTAAGCACAGTCTTGTATAATTGTTCAAAGGGGACGTTTCATAGTGTGTATCACCATCGATGGTGTCACATCGCCGTTTTCAGTTCTGAGCGCGTAGTGAGCACGTAAAGATGCCTATAACAATAATATCTCCACGCAAGTATGGGTACCTACCGTGCGATTACGCCTGATTTCATGGAGCCCACATAACTGTCTTGCATTTTCTTCCTCGCGACATTTGTCTGCAGCACACCGCAGAGGCAACAAGACGCTCCTGCAGTGTTCTTGATGATGATGCGGTCTTTGATCGTCTTCCACACAGCACGGATATGGACCCCTTTGATTTTCACCTCTGTTCACATGAACCGTTGGCTATGAAGACAACGCTTTGACACAGACAACGAGCCACAGACCAGCGTAGAGAATTGACGGAAAGCACAGGCGACTGCCTTCTGTAACGAGGGCACTGGGAAATTGGTACATCGCTACGGCAAATGTCTGTCGGAGCAGCGACTGTGTAGAGAAGTAACTAGAAGGCGTAGCTAACTACTGCAAATGAATCATTTTTGATTTTCATAGTGGGTTCCATTTCGTGAGCGGTAGGACCTTACTTTCTGAATAGCCATCGTAAGATGAACTATAACTTTTTCTCAGAATTATCATACACGATAAAAATTACTTTTACGCACAACTCATAAACTGTGTATTTTATTCTTTGCTGCTATAATAAAATACTTTTAACTAACAGTGGAGGAAGAAAGATAACTATAATACTGAACATAGGAATGATAATTCACCCTAAATACACTACTGGCCATGACAATTGCTACACCAAGAAGAAATGTAGATGATAAACGGGTATTCATTGGATAAATATATTATACTAGAACTGACATGTGATTACATTTTCACGCTATTTGGGTTTCTTAGATCCTGAGAAATCAGTACCCAGAATAACCACTTCTGGCCGTAATAACGGCCTTGATACGCCTGGGCATTGAGTCAAACAGAGCTTGGACGGCGTGTACAGGCACATCTGCCCAAGCAGCTTCAACACGATACCACAGTTCATCAAGAGTAGTGACTGGCGTATTGTGACGAGCCAGTTGCTTGGCCACCATTCACCAGACGTTTTGAGGTGGTGACAGATCTGGAGAATGTGCTGGCCAGGGAAGCAGTCGAACATTTTCTGTATCCAGAAGGGCCCATACAGAACATGCAACATGCGGTCGTGCATTATCCTGCTGAAATGTAGGATTTCGCAAGGATCGAATGAAGGATAGAGCCACATCTGAAATGTAACGTCCACTGTTCAAAGTGCCGTCAATGCGAACAAGAAGTGACGAGACGCGTAACCAATGGCACCCCATACCATCACGCCGGGTGATACGCCATGCTGTAAACAGAACCTGGATTCATCCGAAAAATGACGTTTTGCCATTCGTGCACCCAGGTTCGTCGTTGAGTACACCATCGCAGGCGCTCCTCTCTGTGATGCAGCGTCAAGGGTAACTGCAGCCATGGTCTCCGAGCTGATAGTCCATGCTGCTGCAAACGTCGTCGAACTGTTCGTGCAGATGGTTGTTGTCTTGCAAACGTCCCCATCTGTTGACTCAGGGATCGAGACGTGGCTGCACGATCCGTTGCGGATAAGATGCCTGTCATCTCGACTGCTAGTGATACGAGGCCGTTGGGGTCCAGCACGGCGTTCCGTGTTACTCTTCTGAACCCACCGATTCCATATTCTGCTAACAGTCATTGGATCTCGACGAACGCGAGCATCAATGTCGCGATACGATAAACCGCAATCGCGATAGGCTACAATCCGACCTTTATCAACGTCGGAAACGCGATGGTACGCATTTCTCGTCCTTACACGAGGCATCACAACAACTTTTCACCAGGCAACGCCGGTCAATTGCTGTTTGTGGATGAGAAATCGGTTGGAAACTTTCCTCACGTTAGCACGTTGTAGGTGTTGCCACCGGTGACAACCTTGTGTGAATGCTCTGAAAAGCTAATCATTTGCATATCACAGTATCTTCTTCCTGTCCGTTAAATTTCGCGTGTATAGCACGTCGTCTTCGTGGTGTAGCAATTTTAATATCCAGTAGTGTACAAACATGTAGATACCGTTAAACACAATAAAGTTTTTACACTACAGTAAGTCCTCAGCTTTTCTTGCTGCAAATAACATTTAACTCATGTTATCTTTTTCCAAATGAGCCGTCTCTATACATCCCTCTTAAAAATCATCCTTACCACTAATCTTCAATTATACGTCAGGGATCATCTCAAATAACATTTATTCTATGCGCAATTCTGATGATGCCGTTGATAATGGAAGCAAATTAAGACACGTTCATAGGATTTGTCGACCTGTAAAAATCGTGCGACAACGTAATGTGGTAAAAGATGTTCGAAATTCTGGGTGAAAGAGGGGTAAGCTACAGGGAGAGACGGAAATATACAAAATGTACAAAAGCCAAGAGTGGACGACCCACGAACGAAGTGCTCGGATTAAAAGGAGTGTAAGACAGGGATGTAGTCTTTCCCCCCTACTGTTCATTCTGTACATCGAAGAAACAATGATGGACATAAAAGAAAGGGTCAGGAGTGGGATAAAAATGAAAGGTGAAAGAATCTCAATGATACAATTCGCTGATGACATCGCTGTCCTGAGTGAAAGAGAAGAATACTTACATGATCAGCTGCATAGAATGAACAGTCTTTACAGAATATTGATTGAGAGAAAATCGAAGAGAGACGAAAGTAATGAGAATTAGCAGAAGTGAGAAAAGCGAGAAACTGAACATCAGGATTGGTGGTCACGAAGTAGATAAAGTTAGTGAATTCTACAGCAAAATAACCAATGACGGATGGAGTAAGGAGGACCGTGGAAAGCAAGAAGGTGCTTAAAACATCAATGTTGGCCTGTACTGTGACAAAGCCACGCAAAACAACAGAGGGTGCAAGCCCCCTCCATGAAAAACACAATCTCACCATCAGGGCTAGTGGCCATCCCACTGTAGAGCGACTTCAGTTGCTGTTCTATCTCTTCGTCACTCATTTCGATATCTGTCATTTTGTCGTTCGCGCGACAATTTAAAGGGAGAACTTGTAATGGACACCCTCCTCTAAGATTACCTTTCTTTCATAGAAATAGCTGATCTTGTATAGATGAACATTAGCTCAGCTGCTCAACTAAATCAATTTAATTTGATTTTATGTACGATGTATTATATTTCAGGCTAACATGTATAAAAAGAAATTAGTTTGTTATAGTAGATATGTACTATGTATGTACGGTTAAAACTACTCTTCTTTTAGAAATAATTAAAATAACGAAATATCTGGCATGCTTAAAATTCCTATTATTATTATTTACGCAATCTCAAGATATTTATTAAATTTATTTCTGGATTCACTTACAAAATAATGATATAACTTGGTGAAGAGTCTTCTTTGTCAAGAAAGTTTGTAAACTCTTCGGTATATAGTTAGTACTGCAGAATATACATCTACATCTACATGGATACTCTGCAAATCACATTTAAGTGCCTGGCAGAGGGTTCATCGAAACACCTTCACAATTCTCTTTTGAGTAGTGGTGGGCACGCCTCTGATGGAATCGGATAGGTTTTTATGTTTGGCAATAACAATGTAAATTTCTATTTTGTGGAAGTGGAGATAGTAGAGACAGTGTGACATAGAAGAATGGGATAAAATTAAAAAAGTCATAGAAACAGAAATAAAGCAACAGCAATATTTAATATTTATGGTATCATCTGGAACCCACGAAGTTAAAAAATTACAGCTTCAAGAATCGACCCCTAGACGTGACAAAGCCCTCTTTACACAAATCTTGGCTTCTTTTGATTTTTGTTTACCTGTGAAGCTTTCGCTACGTTTAAATTTGCAATAAAGCTCTCTTTGCTTTCGTAGGAGCTTCGTAACACAGTTGTTACAATTTTGCTAGGTTGATACTTATCTAAAGAATATTGTATGATGCCCTTGAACTTGTTCCATTAATGCTCAACGTTATCAGTGCTGCAGAAGAAATTTTCGTGATGATCTGTCACGTAATCTGCCTCTTGTTGTTCTTTCTGAACAGAAAAATCCTCCTGCCTTTCTCTGTATTCTTATTTACAGCCGTATTCAGTGACGCTGTAACGGCCTAATCGCTGATTCCCTGTTTTACGATGAGTCGAAAAGTTCTGACGTCTTTTAATGTTTCCATATCGTGAGGTTCAGCAGCCATAAAGTATTTTATAAAATGCATTTTAAGCATCAGTTCTTTATTTGTCCCATTAGTCATCTATCGGTTTCAGAAATTGGAAATTTGTGGTAAGGACTATGGGACCAAACTGCTGAGGTCATCGGCCCCTAGGCTGACACACTACTTAATCTAAACCAACTTACGCTAAGGACAACACACCACACCCATGCCTGAGGGAGGACTCAACCTCCGACGGGGGAAGCCGCGCCAACCGTGACATGGCGCCCGAGACCGCACGGCTACCCCGCGCGGCAGCGGTTTCGGTTCCATTATCCAGGATGTCTCTCAATATCAACATTAAAAATACACTCCTGGAAATGGAAAAAAGAACACATTGACACCGGTGTGTCAGACCCACCATACTTGCTCCGGACACTGCGAGAGGGCTGTACAAGCAATGATCACACGCACGGCACAGCGGACACACCAGGAACCGCGGTGTTGGCCGTCGAATGGCGCTAGCTGCGCAGCATTTGTGCACCGGCCGCCGTCAGTGTCAGCCAGTTTGCCGTGGCATACGGAGCTCCATCGCAGTCTTTAACACTGGTAGCATGCCGCGACAGCGTGGACGTGAACCGTATGTGCAGTTGACGGACTTTTAGCGAGGGCGTATAGTGGGCATGCGGGAGGCCGGGTGGACGTACCGCCGAATTGCTCAACACGTGGGGCGTGAGGTCTCCACAGTACATCGATGTTGTCGCCAGTGGTCGGCGAAAGGTGCACGTGCCCGTCGACCTGGGACCGGACCGCAGCGACGCACGGATGCACGCCAAGACCGTAGGATCCTACGCAGTGCCGTAGGGGACCGCACCGCCACTTCCCAGCAAATTAGGGACACTGTTGCTCCTGGGGTATCGGCGAGGACCATTCGCAACCGTCTCCATGAAGCTGGGCTACGGTCCCGCACACCGTTAGGCCGTCTTCCGCTCACGCCCCAACATCGTGCAGCCCGCCTCCAGTGGTGTCGCGACAGGCGTGAATGGAGGGACGAATGGAGACGTGTCGTCTTCAGCGATGAGAGTCGCTTCTGCCTTGGTGCCAATGATGGTCGTATGCGTGTTTGGCGCCGTGCAGGTGAGCGCCACAATCAGGACTGCATACGACCGAGGCACACAGGGCCAACACCCGGCATCATGGTGTGGGGAGCGATCTCCTACACTGGCCGTACACCACTGGTGATCGTCGAGGGGACACTGAATAGTGCACGGTACATCCAAACCGTCATCGAACCCATCGTTCTACCATTCCTAGACCGGCTAGGGAACTTGCTGTTCCAATAGGACAATGCACGTCCGCATGTATCCCGTGCCACCCAACGTGCTCTAGAAGGTGTAAGTCAACTACCCTGGCCAGCAAGATCTCCGGATCTGTCCCCCATTGAGCATGTTTGGGACTGGATGAAGCGTCGTCTCACGCGGTCTGCACGTCCAGCACGAACGCTGGTCCAACTGAGGCGCCAGGTGGAAATGGCATGGCAAGCCGTTCCACAGGACTACATCCAGCATCTCTACGATCGTCTCCATGGGAGAATAGCAGCCTGCATTGCTGCGAAAGGTGGATATACACTGTACTAGTGCCGACATTGTGCATGCTCTGTTGCCTGTGTCTATGTGCCTGTGGTGCTGTCGGTGTGATCATGTGATGTATCTGACCCCAGGAATGTGTCAATAAAGTTTCCCCTTCCTGGGACAATGAATTCACGGTGTTCTTATTTCAATTTCCAGGAGTGTATTATGAAAGTAGAATTCATACAATATTGAAAAACTTAACAAATATATGGGTGCACAATTCCATTTGTATACTTACGGGGTAGTTAAAAGCGTCCCATATTGCTTTGAAACTGTATAATATCGAAATTATCCAGTGAAATAGTACAAACACCTAACATAATTTGTCTTAGAATACTGACAATCATATACCATGTCAGATAGAGAGACATCACAGGAAAAACAAGACGACACTACTGGAGGAACGGTGTTGTGACTTGGCAAGACAGCCAAGCCACTATGAGAGGAAGCCGAAAGGCACGCGTTTAAGCTCACGCAGGCTGGCGTGAGGTCTGGAACAGTTAAAGGATTTGAGTCTAGCAAATAAAGTACGTAGCTGTTGGAATACTTAACTTTAATCCATAATTGGTGAACATCGGTCTGACGGTACATGCATCACAAGATAAATAGCAAATGATAATGGCGCCTTGCTAGGTCGTAGCAAATGACGTAGCTGAAGGCTATGCTAACATCGTCTCGGCAAACGAGAGCGTAATTTGTCAGTGAACCATCGCTGGCAAAGTCCGCTGTACAACTGGGGCGAGTGCTAGGCCGTCTCTCTAGACCTGCCGTGTGGCGGCGCTCGGTCTGCAATCACTGACAGTGGCGACACGCGGGTCCGACGTATACTACCGGACCGCGGCCGATTTAAAGGCTACCACCTAGCAAGTGTAGTGTCTGGCGGTGACACCACAAACTGAAACGATGTTCACCATTGTGTACCATTGTTTGTTTTAATTTAATACGTTAGATACGGCCTCTTTTGCAAAATATTGTTTAGTTAAAAAAAAGAGAGTAGATGTTTTTGAATTTATACCCTGGCTGACATGTATTATTTCACAAAGTATGTTGCTGCAAGTAAAGTACCACGGGAAAGTCGATGATGCACTTTAGATAAGACGTTATCTTCATGAGTCGGTTCTCTGATTAGTTGCTGTAAGTTAGCTTTACCCACTTCTTCATGAACGACAGTTTGGTTGTATTTTGCATATCTGTGGTGAAATGGAAATAAATGTAAACTGCATACGAGCTGCGACAATCCTTTGATACGTGCTACCATGTAGGACACATCAGTGGTGACGTACTCAGAACAGTGACCTCGTCTGAATAGAAGGCGTGGTGCATCTCTTGTCTCCAGCGTTGTCTTTCGGTGCATCACTCGCGTCAACGGAAGCCAACATTTTCGCCGCGCTGACAGTCATGGCATTCCAAACGCCGTCGTATTTTCCCTGAGGATACTTGTCTTTCAGCAAAATAGTCCCTTTCCTGACTGAAGTAACAAGCCGTGGCTGTACGATTCTGCACAATAAGCAAACAATGTGTCTGTCCTATCGGGCGCTAGTCGTGTGAGCCAATGGCATGCTGCATGGCGCTGAGTATGGCACTCCTGAACCTATCCGTTTCATATTGCGGGAGAGTCGTGGAAACACGACCAATGCAGGGAGAAGTCTCGTGGAAGCATAAACTGTAGTTACGATAGGCCATGATCCTGCCTGTGCTGGATTCGGACAAGTGCAGGCAGAAGTTGCTTCTTCCTGCATATGGTGTAACATGGTGTTTTTTGAAACAGCGAACAACCAATTGCGCTTTCTGAATGAGATGCCCGCTGGATAACATATCTTTATATACGGAACTCAGATGACATTACTTCTCTTTACTTCGTGTGGAAGTGCTGAAGCGCTAATCATTTGCATAATTAGGCCTCTATGAGGAACAGTCAAATGAAAACTGAACAACCGGCACAACGCGACCATAGGATGGCTCCATTCAGAATTAATCACCACAAGCGTTAAGACATTTACCAATTCTCGTACAATGTCCGCAGCTCGTGTTTGCGTTGATGCCTCTGGATCACGGGGTCCCGGGTTCGATTCCCGGCCGGGTTGAGGATTTTCTCCGCCCGGAGACTGGGTGTTTGTGTTGTCCTCATCATTTCATCATCATCATTATTCGTGACAGTGGCTAGATTGGAGTGTGAAAAAAATTGGACTACGAAAAATTGGGACTTTGTACGGGCGCTGACGACCGCTTAGTTGAGCGCCCCACAAACCAAACATCATCATCATCATTTCGTACAATGCAGTCGGTCGGTCACGGATCCGCAACCGCCGCGCGGGATTAGCCGAGCGGTCAGGGGCGCTACAGTCATGGACTGTGCGGCTGGTCCCGGCGGACGTTCAAGCCCTCCCTCGGGCCTGGGTGTGTGTGTTTGTCATTAGGATAATTTAGGTTAAGTAGCGTGTAAGCTTATGGACTGATGACCTTAGCAGTTAAGTCCCATAATATTTCACACACATTTGAACATTTTTTTAATCCACAACTATCCCCACTCTTCCACTTAAACGTCCGAATGAAAGCAAGATCCAGGCAAGTTTTTCTTCCGTTAGTTAAAAATGAAGAACGGTGAGAGATCTGGGATGTGCAGAGCATCTTCCACTGTATGCCAACGATATCGCTGAAGCGTAGCCTTCGTCCTATTGGCACTGTGAAGGGCGGGTGTTGTGCAAAAGGATGCTTCCATCCCACAGCATTCCGATAGCCCGACGGCAGACGGCAAAGCCAACAGTGGAAACATACCACATCTCCCCCACCAAAGAAATCCAAAGCTGTTACCAAACGTTCCGATACGGTCATAATGACATTTGTCTTCGACTGTAGGGGCATTCGCTCGTCGAGTTCCCCGAGTGAAACCACAACGTGCGCGCAGTACTACACTACTGGCCTTTAAAATTGGTACACCAAGAACAAATGCAGATGATAACCGGGTATTCATTGGACAAATATATTATACTAGACCTGAGATTACATTTTCACGCAATTTGGGTGCATGGATCCTGAGAAATCAGTACCCAGAACAACCACCTCTGGCCGTAATAAAAGCCTTGATGCGCCTGGGCATTGAGTCAAACAGAGCTTGGTTGGCGTGTACAGGTACAGCTGCACATGCAGCTTCAACATGATACCACAGTTCATCAAGAGTAGTGACTGGCGTATTGTGACGAGCCAGTTGCTCGGCCACCATTGACCAGACGTTTTCAATTGGTGACAGGTCTGGAGAATGTGCTGGCCAGGGTGCAACGTCCCCTTAGAAAAATTATACATGACTGTGCTTAAACTGACACACAATATTTTTTTTTAGAGCAACGCAATCTGACTTTCAATAATCCCTACAAAAGAATGGCCCTGACTAACATTCAACTAAACCTTTCACATATCACTTACCTCACAAAAATCTTCGTTACTCAAGCTACTGCAATACAGCGAGCACCACTACTGCCAGCTAAATAAAAGAGTCAAACTACTGAAGGCACTAACTACTGATAGGCATAGTTAGCAAATGAAAGATTTTTGATAAAGAAAAAACAATGTATTTACCTTAATATTGTTCAAAACTCATATTATATATATCAGTTCATGACATCTAGTCTTACAAATTTACTCTCTCTATACAGATCATCCGCTCTCAAAACTCCGCCATCTCATTCCCCACATCCACCACTGCTGGCGGCTCACCTCCAACTGCGCAACGCTATGCGCTGTTAACATCGAAATGCCCAACACTACAATGGCAGACAACAATGCAAACTAGCCACAGCCAGTGATTTTCATAGAGAGCGCTACGTGGCGTTACCAATAAGAAAACCTAAACAGCCTACTTACAAGGGCAGCAGTCGAACATTTCCTGTATCCAGAAAGGCCCGTACAAGACCTGCAACATGCGGTCGTGCATTATGCTGCTGAAATGTAGGGTTTCGCAGGGATCGAACGAAGGGTAGAGCCACGGGTCGTAACACATCTGAAATGTAACGTCCACTGTTCAAAGTGCCGTCAATGCGAACAAGAGGTGACCGAGACGTGTAATCAATGGCACCCCATACCATCACGCCGGGTGATACACCAGTATGGCGATGACGAATACACGCTTCCAATGTGCGTTCACCGCGATGTCGCCAAACACGGATGCGACCATCATGATGCCGTAAACAGAATCTGGATTCATCAGAAAAAATGACGTTTTGCCATTCGTGCACTCAGGTTCGTCGTTGAGTACACCATCGCAGGCGCTCCTGTCTGGGATGCACAGTCAAGGGTAACCGCGGCCACGGTCTCCGATCTGATGGTCTATGCTGCTGCAAACGTCGTCGAATTGTTCGTGCAGATGGTTGCTGCCTTTCAAACGCCCCCATCTGTTGACTCAGGGATCGAGACGTGGCTGCACGATCCGTTACAGCCATGCAGATAAGATGCCTCTCATCTCGACTGCTAGTGATACGAGGCCGTTGGGATCCAGCACGGCGTTCCGTATTACCCTCCTGAACCCACCGATTCCACATTCTGCTAACAGTCATTGGATCCCGACCAACGCGAGCAGCAGTGTCGCGATACGATAAACCGCAATCGGGATAGGCTACAATCCGACATTTATCAACGTCGGATACGTGATGGTAGGCATTTCTCCTCCTTACACAACAACGTTTCACCAGGCAACGCCGGTCAACTGCTGCTTTTGTATGAGAAATCGGTTGGAAACTTTCCTAATGCCAGCACGCTGTAGGTGTCACCACCGGCGCCAACCTTGTGTGAATGCTCTGAAAAGCTAATCATTTGCATATCACAGCCTGTCGGTTAAATTTCACATCTGTAGCACGTCATCTTCGTGGTGTAACAATTTTAATGGCCAGTAGTGTATGTAGAAACATCGTAGCCATTGCGACGCGCCACAAAGTCAAAACACCCGAGAATGCTGTCGAACGAAATCATCCTTTTGTTCTAAAATGTGTGGCCGAGCGGTTCTAGGCGTTTCAGTCCGGGACCGCGCTGCTGCTATGGTCGCAGGTTCGAATCCTGCCTCGGGCATGAATGTGTGTCATGTCCTTAGGTTAGTTAGTTTTAAGTAGTTCCAAGTCTAAGGGACTGATGACCTCAAATGTTAAGTCCCATAGTGCTTAGAGCCATTTGAACCATTTTGTTCGAAAATGCCCGTCGCCACTCTGCCAATTGGACGAAGGCGATTTAATTGGGAAACACTGCAACATCTCCCGTACAGCCCGGATCTTTGCGATTTTCACAACTTTGTAAAAACCTGCGTGGACGCCGGTTTCAGTCGCACGTTGAAGTGCAAGAGTCCGTGTGGTTGAGGATCCATCAGCGGCTGACTGCGTTCTACAAAACAGGGACTGATCGTCTCGCCTCCCGGAGAGATAAATGTCTCAGTGTGTGTGATGATTGCTTTTGAATGGAACGACCCCATCATCCCGTAGTGAAGGGTGTTCTGTTTTCGTTTGTTTGCCCCTTGTAGTACACTTTGTAACACCATTGTCAATTGTAAGTAGTTTATACAGTGTTGTTGCGTGTATGTAACTGTGCAGTGATTGTTCTGTACTAGTTAAGATCTTTGAATTGTCAGAGGGAAGTGGAAGTTGGTGAAGTATGTAGTATAATAACTTGATAATGATCAAAAATAATAAAACTTTATAAAATATGTATACTCGTAAAAGAGAAATTGTTCTTTGAATACTGGTTCATACTTAGGGAAGTTGTATTATATAAAGGAAAATGTGTAGGGAACCCCTTCCGCTGCGGAATGAGCTTGGAGCGCCGGAGAAGGTGGATTTGGGGGTCAATCTGGGCGGCAAGAGAGAGAGCACATTACCCAGCTAGTGGCCAGCAATTGTACAGTCAACACTGTAGGTGCCAACTGAGGCTTCGGAAGCCCATTTATATTGAAATTACCTCGGATGTGGTTTCGGCTCTAATATGGTGCTCTTCTGTTATGGGATGGCTCTAAAATGATTAATACGTCGCCAAGAAGAAACTTGAAAAGAGCCTTGAACTGCAAGCATCGAGACCAGATAGCCGCCACGTGCTTGCCACCACTATTGCGCCACTGCTCCACTAACTTCACGAAATGAGACATGTATCTTAGTTTGGACCAGTATGTTTGTGTGTGTGTGCTTTTTCAATAAACACATGTGTGTGAACTTTGAAATTGTCCTGATCATAAAACCGTTCTAGGGTCCTATCCCAAACGTGCAAAAGACCGAGTATCCTGTTTCGGAATGACCACTGAATTGTTTCTAATTTGAATGTGCCAAAGTTTCAGTGTTAAAGTGTATAAATGTTGCTAGTTAAACCACCTGCTTCACAGGTAGCGAAAAGGCACAAAATTCGACTTACAGGAAATTTTATTTTGCCTTGACTATTACCATAAACTAACTTCTGAAGTTTTATTTCAGAATAACATTTGAGTAAATTGCTATATAATTTCTGAAATTATAAACGAATTCAAATGGGGTTACAAATTCACATTAGTGTAATGCAGTTTGTCTCTGAAATAGTTACAGAATGTGCCTGTAGAGTAAACGACAGTTTATGTGCCCCACTATATTCTTCTCTATAATGAGGAAGTTAAATACTGATTTTGCTAAAGGAATCTGAAGTATTTCCATAAAAAAGAATGAAAAAGTGTTTGTACAGAGTTATTGTATTGCATTTGTGATGTTTATGGGTTAGCTAAACCAGGATTCTTGTCATGCTTCACTTAGTCTCGTAATGTCTTTGATAATATTTTGGTGCTGAATTAATTAATGATTGAGATGGTAATTATTATCAATAGAAGTAAGGTGCCATTTATCTTTCTGTGATTGCCAGTTTATGCAAATGATAACTACTGCTATACACTGTTCAGTTTGTTTGTTAGTCGTGTGTCTATATTGCACTTTAGGAAGAGAAAAAGAATGAAAATCTCTTTTGCAAAATTATATTTAAATTTTTTGAACTTGATGTTTCAAAATTATTATGCCTAATTAGGCTGGTGACCGTTTATTTCATTCACGAAAACTTTCACTGCTTTCATTATTTCCAAAATTAAAGTCTTTCTACTAATTGCTATTTACACGAAATTCATGTTCGATACCCTCTGTCCATTAGGTAAACACACAAACCTCAAAATTACTCCCAGAGGGTAACGTTAGTTGTGAGGGCGTTATACTTAGCGCTAACTAGCAGCATATACGTTGTAACTTCATACCAGTTTCACATTAGTTACATCAACGCTTCATGGCGTCGCAGTTATGATGACCAGAAGCGTAGTTGGAATGGGATAATCTTATTGTGTGCAAATAATAAAAATTCTAATTAGTCTCCTAACACACCTCACAGATGCGACATAACTTTTAGATCACAGTAGTTTAACTACTGTTGGATAAGTAGCAAAATACATAATTTTTTTCCCGACAGCTGCCATTTCGTCTCACGGAAGCAACCACAGTGTTGAATAATTCCGAATCACGTATGTGGCGACAGCTGATAGTCAGCTGCCGATAAATCACTTACAGGTATTAATTAGCCACACACGTGTGCTCCGTCGACATATTCCTCATGGGAATCGCTGTAGCTGCGCATTTAATTACAGGGTTTGAAAGCGAATGGATGGAACGATTAAATTACGGTTCATTTCCAATTACAATTACTTCACACAACATTGATAGCAAGCGCTGTTCAAGTAAGGGAAAGTGGAGTAAAGTAGCCACGCTAACGAAAACTGAATTTTCGTCAAACCATAGTTACTCATAGAAGCTCGCCTCTTAGATATTTTCAATGTACGCACTACACTGTTCAAAACAGTTACAGATAATTTTTATCGAAACTCTGTAATTGTCTCTCACTATGATGCATAGCCCGCCCGGCTAGCCGTGCGGTCTAACGCACTGCTTTCCGGGCGGGAAGGCGTGCCGGTCCCCGGCACGAATCCGCCCGGCGGATTAGTGTCGAGGTCCGGTGTGCCGGCAAGCCTGTGGATGGTTTTTAGGCGGTTTTCCATCTGCCTCGGCGAATGCGGGCTGGTTCCCCTTATTCCGCCTCAGTTACACTATGTAGGCGACTGCTGTGCACACACTGTCTCCACGTACGCGTACACTATACGTACTCTACCACGCAAACATTTGTGGGTTACACTCGTCTGGTGTGAGACGTTCCCTGGGGAGTCCACTGGGGGCCGAACCGCACAGTAACCCTGGGTTCGGTGTGGGGCGGCGGTGGGGTGAGTGGACTGCTGCAGCCTGTTGTGGTGTTGTGTACCACTGAGGACTACGGCGGGGACGAAGCCTCTCCGTCGTTTGTAGGTCCCCAATACCATACAATACAATACAATGACACATAAGTTTCAAATTTGGTTCAAACCTTCCTCTAGAGACTTGCGACATCACTTTCGAGATTGGCGCCGCTTCAGACAGCAAAGTATCGAAGTATCTATTTTATCTATTCATTTATTTATTGCCAAATTACAGACCTGTCACCTGCTTTTTGAAACAGGTCGTACACCTTACAATTTTCGTTTTTCATCTTTTTGCGATTTTCTTTTCTTCTGTTTTATCTACAAAATTTACAAAGAATAATACTTTTCAAAATAACAATAATTTAAGGTTGAAATATAAATAAAATGTTGTTCTTTTTTAAGAAGAATATAAAAAGATGATAGGATAGAGGAGAGACGGTGAATACCTCCGAATTATTTCTTCGCGCACACACTCTCACACACACACAAATGTTTGTTAGTGGAGAAATAGTATTTCTTATCCTGTTCACTACTAATCCTATATATTGGCTATATATTGGCATTTGGCGATTTATTGGCTAGATCGTCAGCACCTTATGCTTATTTATTGTCACATCTCGGCTTCCTCCCCCTGTTCCTCCTCATTGTCACTGTTTTCGCTGTCACTGTGGGTATCGCTATCTGGAGATTCTTGTTACGCTGAACATAGACATATCTGTTATGTCGTGTCCGCATGTACTCATAAAAAAAAATGGTTCAAATGGCTCTGAGCACTATGAAACTTAAATTCTGAGGTCATCAGTCCCCTAGAACTTAGAACTACTTAAACCTAACTAACCTAAGGACATCACTCACATCCATGCCCGAGGCAGGATTCGAACCTGCGACCGTAGCGGTCGCGCGGTTCCAGACTGTAGCGCCTAGAACCGCTCGGCCACTCCGGCCGGCATGTACTCTTCATGTTGTTTTTGAAATACTGTTTGTCAATACGTTTAATTATGCCTATTGTTCTTCGTCTCTTACTGCTGTGTATATATCTATGTCTGTATTTGTGTAGTCTAAGTGTAGTGTATGTCTGTTGTTCGCGTATTGCCCGCAGAAAAAGACAGTGTGTTCTGGGTAACCTTCTTCCCCACATGTGCATGAAGGTGTCTGCCTCAGACTCGCACGGTTTACGTACGTGAGATAAGGTCCGTGTCCGGTTGAGAAATGTACCATACCGCGACTGGGATCGATATGTTTCATTCTCACTCTCCCCTATGTCAGGGAGGAATTCGTGCAGTCTACGTCCCTCATCGCTTACATCCCACTCACCTTGCCATGTATCCAGACGCCAATTTTTAAGGTGACGTCTCTATCGGTACCCAAGTTATTGTGCGAAAAACAGGCCAGAGGCCACTAGTTCATGCGAAAGGTTAGGCAGGTTAATTGGCATCAAAATTCTGCCCAACGCTACCGTGGTCGTGTCACACGATGGGGAGATCTTACCCATATTTCACCCCTTCTTTTGACGCCTCTACTACGGAAGAAGAAGAAGAGAAATTTGTTAACATCGAGTATAGATTTAAGTGTCAGGAAGTCGTTTCTGAAAGTATTTGTATGGAGTGTAGCCATGTATGGAAGTGAAACATGGACGATAAATAGTTTAGACAAGAAGAGAATAGAAGCTTTCGAAATGTGGTGCTACAGAAGGATGCTGAAGATAAGGTGGGTAGATCACGTAACTAATGAGGAGGTATTGAATAGGATTGGGGAGAAGAGAAGTTTGTGGCACAACTTGACTAGAAGAAGGGATCGGTTGGTAGGACATGTTTTGAGGCATCAAGGGATCACAAATTTAGCATTGGAGGGCAGCGTGGAGGGTAAAAATCGTAGAGCGAGACCAAGAGATCAATACACTAAGCAGATTCAGAAGGATGTAGGTTGCAGTAGGTACTGGGAGATGAAGAAGCTTTCACAGGATAGAGTAGCATGGAGAGCTGCATCAAACCAGTCTCAGGACTGAAGACCACAACAACAACAACAACTACGGAAGTCGAAACCGCGGCACCCAGAGTTGAAATCACGCTATTTTCTTGTGGGTGGCCGAGGAAAGTATTTGACACGCCGCCGCTCAGAACTGGCACGAAAAGGCCTCAGGAGGTGGCACAAATAGCGCCAGTGAAACCACCACTTTCCTTGAAATGCTGATTCCCACACACTCTGAAGAGCCAATGAAACTGGTACATCTGCCTAGGATAGTGTAGGCCCCCTCAAGCACGCAGGAGTGCCGCAACACGAGGTGGAATGGACTCGACTAACGTCTGACGTAGTTGTGGAGGGAATTGACACCATGAATCCTGCACGGCTGTCCATAAATCCGGAAGAGTACAAGGGGATGGACATCTCTTCTGAACAGCACGTTGCAAGGCATCACAGACATGCTCAATAATGACAGCCAGTGGAAGTGTTTAAACTCAGAGGAGGTTCCTCGAGTCACTCTGTAGCATTTCTGGGCGTGTGGGGTGTCGCATTGTCTTGCTGGAATTGCCCACGTCTATCGAAATGCGCAATGGACTTGAATGGATGCAGGTGATCAGACAGGATGCTTACGTACATGTCACCTGTCAGTCGTATCTAGACGTATCACTCCAACTTGCCCCACACTATTACAGAGCCTCCACCAGCTCGAACAGTCCCCTGCTGACATGCATGCTCCACGGATTCATCAAATGGTTCAAATGGCTCTGAGCACTATGGGACTTAACATCTGAGGTCATCAGTCCCCTAGAACTACTTAAACCTAACGAACCTAAGGACATCACACACATCCGTGCCCGAGGCGGGATTCGAAATTTCGACCGTAGCGGTAGCGCGGTTCTAGACTGAAGCGTCTAGAACCGCTCGGTCACACCGGCCGGCCGGATTCATCAGCTTGTCTACATACCCGTATACGTCCATCCGCTCGATACAATTTGAAACGGGACTCGTCCGACCACGCAACATGTTTCCAGTCATTAAGAGTCCAATGTCGGTATTGACGGGCCCAGGAGAGGCAAAAGCTGTGTGTCGTGCAGTCATCAAGGGTGTACGATAAGGTCTTCGGCTCCGAAAGCCCATATCGATGATGTTTTGTTGAATCGTTAACACGCTGACACTTGTTGATGGCCCAGCATTTAAATCTGCAGCTGTCTACGGAAGGGTTGCAATTGTGTCTCTTCAGTCGTCGTTGGTTCCGTTCTTGCAGGATCTTTTTCCGGACGCAACGATGTCGGAGATTTGATTTTTCACCGGAATCCTGATATTCACAGTACACTCGTGAAATGGGCGTACGGGAAAATCCCGACTTCGTCGTTACCTCAGAGATGCTGTGTCCCATCGCTCGTGTGCCGACTGTAACACTACGTTCAAAGGTCTCGATAACCTGCCATTGTAGCAGTAGTAACCCATCTAACAACTGTGCCGGAGGCTTATATTGGGGTTGCCGACCTCAGCGCCGTATTTCGCCTGTTTACATATCTCTGAATTGGAATGCTAACGCCTATACCAGTTTCTTTGGCGCTTGAGTATACTTGCTTCTTTTTTATCCTTGAGAGTTGACGAATCAATGGTTATTACGCTCGGCTATCTTCGCTTGGTGAATTCTATGGCCGGCGGAGAGTGGGCATTGCGGGTGAAGGCGATTATTACTCTACGTGGGCAGAGGGGAGGGAGTTGCCGAATACAGTGAGTGCGGACACAGATTGTGTGTGAGGCGGCGAGGCGGATTTGGGAATAGATTAGTGTTGAATCTGAAGTGGTACCAGTTAAATGGAGTTGTAACACAGAAAGGAAGGCAGCCTGGAGTTGTTAATATTGGTCAACTTCTATAACGAATGTGGACTGGCTGTCGTCGAGAACAGATTGCATGTACTGGTCATTGTTGTATGGCCTATAATTACTGTTCTGAGGACTCCATGGACCCTGCATGTCAGCAGAGAACTGTTCAAGTTGGCGGAGGCTCTGTAATTGTGTGGTGCGTGTGTAGTTGGAGTGATATGGGACCCCTGACACGTCTAGATACGACTCCGACATGGGGCACGTACATAAGCACCTATTTGATCACCTGCATCCATTCATTCCACTGTACATTCCGGCGAACGTGGGCAGTTCCAGCAGGACAATGCGACACCCCACACGTCCAGAACTGGTACAGAGTGGCTCCAGGAATACTCTTCTGACTTTAAAGCTTCCACTGGCAGCCAGACTCCCGAGACATGAATATTAATGAGCATATCTGGGATGTCTTGCAACGTGCTGTTCAGAAAAGACCTCCACCCCCTTGTACTCTTACAGATTTATGGACTGCCGTGCAGGATTCCTGGTGTCAGTTCCCTCCAGCACTACTTCAGACATTAGTCGATACTATGCCACGTCGCGTTGCGGCCCTTCTGCGTGCTCGTTGGGATCCTACACGACATTAGGCAGATGTACCAGTTTCTTTAGCTCTTCAGTGTTCATTTGTAACTCAAAAGACGTTTATACATTGCTGTCGTAATAAAAAATCTCCGTTTAAGTGATGCAACAAGACTAATAAAAATGCTTTAATTTACATTAGACGCCTTAAAATCAGAAAACTTCCTACTAAAAAGATAAGGGAACAAGTTTCCTCTGTCAGACTCATACAACATTCATTGCTGGTGTACATTAGAAGTAGCTTGATCTTGTAAGTAGGCTGTTTATGTTTTCTTATTGGCAACGTTACGTAGAGGTCTGTGTGAGAATCACTGGCTCTGCTGTGTGCAGTCTGTGGCTGGTTTGCATTGTTGTCTGCCATTGTAGTGTTGGGCAGCGGCAGCTGGATGTGAACAGCGCGTAGCGTTGCGCAGTTGGAGGTGAGCCGCCAGCAGTGGTGGATGTGGGGAGAGAGATGGCGGAGTTTTGTAATTTGTCATGAACTGCTATATATATTATGACTATTAAGGTAAATACATTGTTTGTTCTCTATTAATATCTTTCATTTGCTAACTATCCCTATCAGTAGTTAGTGCCTTCCGTAGTTTGAATCTTTTATTTAGCTGGCAGTAGTGGCGCTCGCTGTATTGCAGTAGTTCGAGTAATGAAGATTTTTGTGAGGTAAGTGATTTGTGAAAGGTATAGCTTAATGTTACTCAGGGCCATTCTTTTGCAGGGATCTTTGATAGTCAGATTGCGTTGCGCTAAAAATATTGTGTGTCAGGTTAAGCACAGTCCTGTACAATTGGTTCAAAGGGGACGTTTCATATGTCGACCCTTAGCCGAGGATACCTCACTGGAATCTTCTGATTATTTCTTGTAGTTTGTGTGATTAGTGTAGCTTTTGTTTATTGCTAGCGCGTAATTATAGAGAGAATTTCCTATGTAGTTGTAGTTTTTCATTGTTGTGCAGTAAAACAGTTGTGGCGTGCATGTAGATTTGCAGCAAGTATTTTGCAGCTGCACTTGCAATTAAGTAGATATTATTTTCAGTGCTATGTTAATGTGTTCTCTTATTTTTGCTCTTCAAATTGTGTTTTTCTGTGTTATCGTGTGAAATATTGTGACAATAATGGCGTGTGAAAAACGTAATACTAGGCTCCAAAGTAAACTGAGAAATGACAGTGAAGACGAAAGCAGTGTGTTAGCGCCACCGAGTAATGAATTAACTAATGTTCAAAGTAGTAATTTGGTAATTGTACATAGGGAAATGGAGCGGGCTGCAAACAATGGTGTAGACAGTGAAACAATTAGTGAACAGGGAAGCATTATCGATCGATCGGTCGGAAACAGCTTACCTCAGGAATCCGAAATGACAGGACACAATCTTGCAAATACTGTAGATTCAGGTTTTGCGTCCTCACCCTTTTCTCAAATAAGTCAAGACACATTTTCTGCTTTTCAAACTGCGAATATTGCCGGTTCAAATGCATTGCCGAATAGCACTGAGGAACGTGTTTCAGACACCAGTGCATTGTTATTACAATTAATGCAACAAATGGGACAAAAGCTTCAAAAGTTAGACACAATGGAACAAAATCAGAGACAAACACAGCAAAAGCTTCAAAAGTTAGACACAATGGAACAAAATCTTCAAAAGTTACACACAATGGAACAAAATCAGAGACAACCACAGCAACAGTTAGACACAATGGAACAAAATCAGAGACAAATACAGCAAAAGCTTCAAAAGTTAGACACAATGGAACAAAATCTTCAAACGTTAGACACCACGCTTGAACAAACACGTGAAGATTTAACTACTGAGTTACATAAAATCGAATCAAAATGTCAAAAAGTCTGTAATGACGTAGAAACACAAATTTGTGAGCATTTTCAACCTATTTTTTCGCGGCATGAAAATGCATTACAGAATCACGAAGCAGCCATAAAAGAACTGCAAACTATTGTTCATCAAAATCATGAGACCCTGCAAGCTAAAATAGTTGCATCTACCGATTCGGTTACGCAACTTGCAAAAACTCAAGAAAACTTAAAGGACACAGTAGACACTCTGAAAATTGGTTCAGAAAGACACATGGAGGAAATTAGTTCATTATCAGAGAAAGTAGTTGAACTTTCGGATCAGCTAAATAATTTATCTACGAAGGTAGATGATAATCTGAATGACACAAAACCGGTAGTCTTTAATAAGACAGAAGAGTGCGAACAAATTAGGAAACTGAAACAAAATCTGAATCAAATTAATACGCAACACCAAAGAGAAATCCGGGAAGTACAAGATCAGCTGACACAGGTAATACAAGAATTACGTATTTCAGAGGACACTCGCGCCCCAATACGGGATGAGGGACACAGAAATATGGAACAGCCACAAAATAATAACACAGCGCATTTCGGAAATTATGACAGAAATTGGCAAGGTGCACCGAATTTTGAAATGGAACCGCCGAAACGACGTAACAATAACCGCTATGCGACTCGCCGACATGATGATTTTGACTATAAGCTGTTCATTACTACACATAAATTCAAAACATTTAAGAATTCTGCCAACGACATTCATCCACAAGCATGGCTCCATCAATTCTCTCATTGTTTTCCTCCCAACTGGTCGTTAGAACACAGATTAGAATTTATGTGTGGCTACTTAGAGAATGAACCAGCTGTAAGAATGCGATCGGTCATTCACGATTGCCACAGTGAAGGAGAATTTTACCTCTCATCATATTGGTCTCAAGCCACACAAGACCGAGTAAAACATGGCATCATAATGATGAAACATTTCGAACAATCTGAATTTTCCAGTCTTGTGAAATATTTTGAAGACATGTTGCATAAGAATCAGTATCTTTCAAACCCATACAGCCCCTCAGAACTCATCCGCATTTGCTTAATCAAATTACCTGAACATTTACGGCATATTATTTTGGCAGGACGTTGCAAAGACGACATTGAAGCTTTTCAGAGGCTCTTTCAAGAATTAGAAATTGACACTGACAATCGCGGAACGCGAAAACAGGAACACAACAATTACAGGTCACATCCGTCGCAATTCTGCGATGAAAGAAACAATAACTCGACACGACAAGTCTATTCTTACAACGCAAATCGTGACCAAAACAGACACCACCCATATGACAACCACTGGCAGAGTAATAGTAGTTACAGAGAAAGATCGCATTTCCGTAGTAACGAATATGACAGAGATTACCATAGAAACAGACAATATGGGAACCAAAACAATTATTATCAAGAGAGACAGAATAACTTCAGACGCAACAGTTCGGCGCACAGTTACGATTCAGGGAGAAATTCTCCACCACGTGACGGACAAGGAAGAAACTATGGAACCTACCGACATGACGACAGACGATATATTCGAAACGACAGACCTGAATTGCATCAGAACTGGCGGGATTTAAACAGGGCAGGGCCTTCTCGGCAAGGTGAATTTGTAGAAGTTAGATCTCCTAATCCCAATAACGACGTGCGCCAACAAAGGGACAGACAATGACTCGCACCGCAGGCAGCCGCATGCGCCGGCTGGTTCAGAGAAAAATAACATAGACGCTAACCTTGAGAAAAATTCCAGTATTCTTTACTGACATATACCGCATGATAATTCCGTTCAAGTTGAACCTCTGCGTACTAGGAAGAGTAAAGGTTTACACCACATTTCACATGTAAAACCGTTTATTGAGAGATAATCTGCTTTTTAACTTAGTCTTTGGTATAAAACTTTTCATTTCACATTTCTAGTATGCTTTGTCAGACTTAAGAAGCTGTTAACATGCAAAAATGTTTGAAGTTAAATATCCAGTCTAGAACCTAGGGAACATTTTTAAACGGAAATTACAAATGCATTGTTATAGTGAACAGACGTCACAGTGTTACTGTGTGTGTACATTCTTGCTTGTTAGTTGCACGATTACATAACGACTATAAGGCTCACATACTTAGAACATTTACCAGTACTGCTAATGAGATTTTAATGCAGAATTTTGTACTTGAAATTTGGTGTATCATGAGGTAAGTACATTGGCTTCTGCAGAACTTAGCTTTCGGAGGACGATAACTATGACACTTCCACAGAGATTATCTTACAGCAAGACGCACATTTAGCGCTACAGGACACGTATTTGAGTGATTAATTTTGTACTTAAATTATTTATTTTTAAAGATATTTGAAGTACAATGATACAAAGGTTTTCCGTGATACATTTCATTCCATTGCTGTAATCTGTAACACCAGAGGGTATAATTACATTCATCCTCAGGGGGGGTACACGCTTACTTTGTGTACCATGTGTTTGGCAAGCACAAGGAGCCCTAGCTAATATGGTATTTGCTCATACAACTTTACTCATCGGTACCATATTTCTCTAACACAGAATTACACACCTATCTGATTATTTGACAGAGAAACAAATATTCTTTTTACTACGTTAGTGACAGATGTTTACGCAATTACACAGTTGGATAACTTCACACTTATGAAACTGTATTTTGTCTGTACTTTGTAAACTGTTCATATTTTTTCAGAACCATTGTGATTCTATGAGAGCTTTGAATGATGTATTTGGTATGGGATCATGATTTTTAAAGTACGTTTGAGGTGGATGAAACTTTTGACATGAGCAGAGAATTTTTTTTAGGTTTTGAAATTATTGGAGGAAGCTATGACGTTTTTGAGATTTGACTGAGGTGTTATGATGTTATTATTACGATGACTATGTGTATTATGCTGTTGCGGTATGTTTATGATCAATAAGCTGATGCTATATGAGTTATTTGAGTATGCTACGTATCTGTTATCGTAAAATATTGAAGAAGTGTCGACGAATAAGGTTAGGAATAATGAGTAGTGGTTAGGGACTCTGGTTTGTGAAAAAGGTTGTTGGAAACCAAGGATCGTACTTTAAGAGTTATGAAATGTGTGTATATGCGTGAATGTATCACAATGCTGGCGAAAATTTTTTGGACGCTCTTATATTTATAGGATTTTGTTTCTACAGATGTGTAACCCAAATTCTTGACCTGTGAAATATTTTTATATGAGACTGTCACTGTGGCGGAAACTGCCGTCATAAATATTTCAGCAAGAAAGGTAAGTGACCTTGGCGTAATGCGTTTTGGGCGCCCAGCTGGGAGGTAGACGTCTGACAAAAGAAAGCCATTAGGTGCAAAAAAAAAGAGGCCATTATCCTCGCTATTGACATTCCTTTGTAGAAAGCATCGCAAATACGACACGCTCGAACTTGAAAACATATGATTACACTGTGGAGCTCTTAATTTATGATATTTACTAAAATGCCTAATGAAATGATGAGAAACATTTTACATCCATTGTCTTTCTAGTTGAGATATTGCTCATTTTGTTTAATATCTAGTTTCTAGCTGCACTGCAGTATTGGTTAAAACAGAATTTTATAGATGTACTAATATAAATATTTTCTGTCTACAGATCGAGTAAATAATAATTTTTTCAAAAAAATGAGGGAGCACAAAAAGACATTTACCTTCACAGGAGCCGGCCGAAGTGGCCATGTGGTTAAAGGCGCTGCAGTCTGGAACCGCAAGACTGCTACGGTCGCAGGTTCGAATCCTGCCTCAGGCATGGATGTTTGTGATGTCCTTAGGTTAGTTAGGTTTAACTAGTTCTTAGTTCTAGGGGACTAATGACCTCAGCAGTTGAGTCCCATAGTGCTCAGAGCCATTTGAACCATTTTTTGAACCTTCACAGGAACTGCATTCATAATTTTCTTTTCAAGTACTTGGTAATTTCTTTTGTAGAAATAGTTCTGGTGCACCACTTTAATTACTTAGACATTAAGATGTGATTATACATTTCCCTTATCTGCATTGTTATCTTTAGTGTACTATTTTTTCTGCTTGAGCTATGTCATGTTTAGGTATAAGTTATTTCGTTTTCTGCTATTGTCTGCCAGGCATAGTGCTACTAAATTTCACTATACATTACTCTGTTAAGCCAGTTTTACTACTGATTTATTTTTCTTGTTTGCTGCTCATTGCCTTATATTAGTTGTAATATTGCTGCTTGCTTTGACAATTTCCATTTTTTTTTCATTGCTATTTGTATTAATTGTTTTGTGCTGCTGCATTGCCTCGTTCCTTAGTTTAGTATCTGAGCTCAGTAGATTTAAGTTAGCTTAACAGGGGTAGACTATGTAAGAGAATGTGTTGCGGTGAAATGCATTGAGAAGTCATACGAAAAAGGTACAGAAAGCAGGTATAGATAGGACTTTTTGGAAATAATGAGGAACGAAGGGAGATCTCCGAGAAGTAAAGAAAGTTTTGTTTGCAAAATACTGCAGTAAAAGAAACCCTGTCCTTTCCTTGTGTTATCCCACTATGTGTTTGTGTTCCCTTGTGTATTTGTGTTTTTCCTGTCTTTGTGTGTTTAGCTGATGTTGTTATGTTGTAGAATTTTTCTAATACCATGTTATTTACTTTGTAAAGATGTTTAAACATTATTTGTTCTGTTTTGTTTTAATGCTCATGTGTGAAGTCGATGTTTCAATAATTATTCTGATCTTTTATGTATGTACTTATGTCATAATTCCTGTAACACTGATCTATATGTTATTTCGATTCTTTTGTAAAGCCCATATTACTACAAATGTTATCTGCACTATTATGTTCTTTAATGATGTATTTTGTACCTTTGTAACTGTATTTTCATGTTGTAAATTTATAATTGTATAGACACCAGTTCTTCACATTAAGTTACATTTCACTGCACACGTTTCTGTTGGTCATAGTATATGGACAATATGTGAGAAGTAGGGACTGTTAGTGTTTGCACGTGTGTTAATAATTCAGCAAGGGACTGGATAACAGCATTGCTGGTTCTAAGGACAATTCCAAAAACTTTGTGAGTGCACAAGTGGTGGTTATGGACTTGCTATATTATCCGCAAGACTCTTCAATGGTGATTGTGCACCTGCACAGTCACACCAGATGGCTGCTGGCCATCTCTACAAGGACTACAGTGGGTCTGCATCTTTGATGACCCACCAGTACCATTATCTCTACAAGGACTACAGTGGGTCTACATCTTTGATGATCCATCAATACCATTATTTCTACAAGGACTGCAGTGGGTCTGCACCTCTGGTGGCCCACCAATACCGTAATCTCTACCAGGACTACAGTGGGTCTGCTCTGTGATGACCTACCCACCAATACTCTTCAAAACTTCGACTGACTCCGCTGTGGGTTTGCTCTGTTGTGGCCCATTACCTGTCAGCATGTCAAGAGTCAGCACTGTCTTCCCGTTGGAAGGACAATGCTACTTCTTCAAGACTGCATGGAAATCCACTACTTCCATGTGCATTTTCTTTTACTGCTCAGACTTTGAGAAAAACACTGCTATTTTACTATGATGAACGATTAGGACTGTCTTTATGGACTGTGAGAAAAATGGTTCAAATGGCTCTGAGCACTATGGGACTCAACTGCTGTGGTCATAAGTCCCCTAGAACTTAGAACTACTCAAACCTAACTAACCTAAGGACATCACACACATCCATGCCCGAGGCAGGATTCGAACCTGCGACCGGACTGTGAGAAAATTTTAGCTTTTGACCAACATTGTATCAATAAGTGTGTGCATTTGATATCTTTGTTATTGTAATTATGAAAAATTTTTTCAAATCATTATTGGCCACTGCCCAAAACAATTTGTAATTTTTTTTTTTTTTTGGGGAGCATGGGGGCTATGTAAGTAGGCTGTTTATGTTTTCTTATTGGCAACGTTACGTAGCGGTCTGTGTGAGAATCACTGGCTCTGCTGTGTGCAGTCTGTGGCTGGTTTGCATTGTTGTCTGCCATTGTAGTGTTGGGCAGCGGCAGCTGGATGTGAACAGCGCGTAGCGTTGCGCAGTTGGAGGTGAGCCGCCAGCAGTGGTGGATGTGGGGAGAGAGATGGCGGAGTTTTGTAATTTGTCATGAACTGCTATATATATTATGACTATTAAGGTAAATACATTGTTTGTTCTCTATTAATATCTTTCATTTGCTAACTATCCCTATCAGTAGTTAGTGCCTTCCGTAGTTTGAATCTTTTATTTAGCTGGCAGTAGTGGCGCTCGCTGTATTGCAGTAGTTCGAGTAATGAAGATTTTTGTGAGGTAAGTGATTTGTGAAAGGTATAGTTTAATGTTACTCAGGGCCATTCTTTTGCAGGGATCTTTGATAGTCAGATTGCGTTGCGCTAAAAATATTGTGTGTCAGGTTAAGCACAGTCCTGTACAATTGGTTCAAAGGGGACGTTTCAATCTTCTCTCGGCTAACAGGCATCGACGACCTCAGCAGTTTGGTCCCATAGGAACGTACCGTAACTTTCCAAATTAATTCAGTTTGTTCACACCCTACACACTATCGGACCAAAAATATCGAGTCACCTATTAGTCGACATTAGTATGGTGTGTGTCCACCTTTCGTCTTTATGAAGGCTTGGGGAGACTTGCAAGGTGCTGTCTGAATGTCTGTGGAGAAATGGCACCCCATTCTTCCTCAATAGCTGTAACCAGAGAAGTTAGTGGAGCGAAATCGAGTATCCAATACATCCGAAAGGTGCTACATCGGTTTCAGGTCGGTCTCTGGGCAAGTCAGACCCTTTCAGGAACGTTATTATCCACAAAACACTGCCTCACAGATGCTGCTTTATGACTGGGTGCATCGTCGTGCTGATACAGTGTTCGTCTCCGTAATGATCCTTTACTCTACGCAGTACACACTGCAGTTAAATGCTTTCACGTCCTTTCACATTTAAGGTTCTCTCAGGTGCAGTAATTTTAGTCACTGCAGCTGCTGGCAGGTAACGTTCTTCGGCAATTCGCCAAACCCAGACACCTCCATTACACTACGTGATTCATCACTCCAGATCACTCGTTTCCACTCGTTTCCCGTCTACTGTAGAGACGCCGCTCTCGACGCCACCTAAAGCGCCGCTTGGGACTGTTTGTAGAGGTGTTTGACTTCTGAGGAATTCAGCGACCACTGTACAGCACTTTCTTCTTATGTTTAACATTTTAAATAACATAGTTCTTATATAGGAAAACAGCGATCAGTAATTACTATAAATAAACTGGAAACAGTCTTGATAGCATGACTTTTTTAATGTGGTGACAGGTTTCGATCTTTTTAAAAGATCATCTTCAGACCCACAATAAACAGGAATTGATATAAACATATAAAGGACGAAATCATATATTCGTAAAACAGTAAATAACGCTGATATACCATGCATGTCTGCAGGAGGCGGTGGCGCATAGCAACCCTCTTGCTTGTGGCTGGTGGCGTACTGCAACGTGAAGAACACCAGCCGCTAATTAAATACATGAGCCCCGCCCACCGTCTCCGGCATAACGTCATGGATAGCCAATCACGAAAGTTGCATTTCTGTCGCTTAAGAAAGTAACGTGGTAGTTACTGTCAGTTATTACTACCATCTATAGGACTTATAAAACGCGTTAAAATCTTATAGCTTATAAAATATAGTGTAAAAATGTAATTACTGCGACCTAAACAGTATGGCCCTCTATCATGTACTGTGATGATGGCCAGGACGCCACTCTAGTAACCGTGGCTCTCTACTCCTCTTACTAGGGCCAAAGAGGCTCCCTGTGGAGAAAGCAACCTGGTCGCTCTAAGGTTGCCAGGGAGACGCAAAGAAGGTCGAGCAGTACATGATATGAGTAAGTGATAGGGCACATGAGTTACATTTACCATTAAAATTTTAATTAAAAGACATCACTTCAAAATAACTTCAAAAATGTTACATCTGACATCAGTAGTGGAATGTTACAGAAATTTTGTAAAATAGGAGCTATATTACCGTTACGGTCGTTGATCTGCATAGGATGCAACGTGATGGCTATCATGAGAGTAAAATTAATGACATTGTGCCAATAAAGAACAGATAAAACCACTGTCTGGAACGTCACGTCATGGGCGGACGAAATAATGTCTACGATAACCATAATGTTATATTGCAATATAGTGTTAATAAATATATCAATAACAGCCGGCATAGGAGGGTAGGGTGAAAAGTATCCCTTGTCAAACAGTAAAACACATAAAAGGGACATATAGCGTATACATAAGGCATCCCTTCTCAAACAGTAAAACACAGATAAGTGACATAAGGCAAGAAAATGGATTGGTGCACACACGCACGTAATACAGCGTAATATGTTGTATAACAACTATCACATGTAAATATAGCACAAAAAATATAAAGCATGATAATGTGGTACCAAACATACTGAAGAACATACGCACATTCATCTACGTAATGTTTGTCCATATGATATAATAAAATACATCTACGTCTACATATGTACTCCGGTAGCCACCAAGCGGTGTGTGGCGGAGGGCACAATTCGCGCCAAAGTCATATTTCACCCCCTCTGTTCCACTCGTGGATCGCGCCAGGGAAAAACGACTGTCTGAACGCCTCAGTACGAGCTCTTATTTCCCTTATCTTTGAATGATGATCATTACGCGATTTGAAAGTTGGTGGTAGTAAAATATGCTCTACATCCTCGGCGAAGATCGGATTTCGGAATTTAGTGAGCAGCTGCTTCAGTTTAGCGCGTCGTCTATCTGCAAGTGTATCCCACTTCAAACTCTCTATGAGATTGTAACGCTCTCGTGATGGCTAAATGTACCAGTCACGAATCTTCCCGCTGTGCTTTGGACCTTCTCAATCTCTTGAATCAGACCCAACTGGTAAGGGTCCCATACAGACGAACAATAAGACTGGACGAATTAACGCATTGTAAGCTATTTTCTTTGTAGAAGGATTAGAAGGATTGCATCGCTTCAGGATTCTACCAATAAACCGCAATCTAGAGTTCGCCTTACCCGTTACTTGTGTAATCTGACCATTCCATTTGAGATCATTTCGGATAGTCGCACCCAGATAGTTGCCGCTTCCATGGACTGATCATATATTTTGTACTCATACATTAATGGGGATTTTCGCCTTGTTACACTTACTAATATTGAGAGATAACTGCCAGTCATTACGCCACGCATTTTTTCTGCAAATCCTCATTGATTTGTTCACAACTTTCGTGTGATACTACTTTCCTGTAGACTACAGCATCATCGGCAAACAGTCTAAGGCCACTGTCAATACTATCAACCAGAACGTTTATGTAAATCGGAAAACGCAGAGGACCTATTACGCTGCCCTGGGGCACACCTGAAGTTACTCTTGTTTCTGTTGAAGTTACCCCGTTCAGGACGACATACTTCCACCTGTCTGTTAGAAAACTTTCTATCCAATCGCAGACGTCATTGGATAGACCGGAAGCACGCACTTTTTGGAGAAAGCGACAGTACGGAACTGAGTCGAACGTCTTTCGAAAGTCGAGAAATATGGCATCAACGTGGGAGGCTGTATCTAGAGCCTGTTGTATATCATGCACAAAGAGGGCCAGCTGTGTCTCGCATGACCGCTGTTTCCTGAAACCGTGCTGGTTTCTGCAGATGAGCTTCTCAGAGTCTAGAAAGGTCATTATGTCTGAACACAAAATATGTTCCATGATTCTACAACAAACCGATGTCAGTGACATTGGCCGGTAATTATGTGCATCCGATTTTCCACCCTTTTTATAGATTGCTATGACCTGAGCCTTCTTCCAGTCCCGTGGAACTTTCCGCCGTTCCAATGATCTGTGAGAGATGACGGGTAAGAATGGTGCTATATTTGTAGCCTAACCAACATAAAATCGTACGGGGATACCGTCTGGGCCAGATGCCTTTCTGGCGTCTAAGGATCTTAACTGTTTTACAGTTCCTGCTACACTAAACACTATGTCAGCCAACCTTTCGTTTGTTCGATAATTGAAAGGGGGAATGGTGCTGCAGTCCGGTATCATAAACGAGTTTTTGAAAGCTAAGTTTAGAATTATACAAATGAGGTAAGCAGTAGCGTACAAACACAGTCGACAATAATTGTGTGGTAAAAAAGTAATTAAAAGGAATCGTTACAGCGAAGATATGGTTTTCGTGACATCTCTACTCATCCAGACTAACGGAACATCGTGGAGGGTGAAGTATTTTAGGATAGTTCCTCAAACAGATCAAAAAAATATTCTTCTTGGGGGGATAAGTAATTACCCACATTGTGGCAGCTGGGCTGTCGGTGGAGCTTTGTAAATACCGAGTGATTCCTTCCAATATTATTATTATTATTATTATTATTACAAAAAGTAGCAGTGATGTTCGCCGAGCCCTGTCCGTCGGTATACGGCTCCAGTCTGGGCTCGGTTGAGCTGCGGTTGTTCCTTCGCGTTTCCACTCCATAGCCGCATCACCAACAATCACCTCGGCTGCTTGAGAAGGGTCAAAACGTCCCTGACGGATCTGTTACAGAGGTGACATCCAATGAGAAGCGACCTTCGAAAGTCAATCAGTTCTTCCCATCCATTCCGCTGTTACTCCTTCTCTGCTGACAACACAGTACTCAGCGCCTGTTTTTATACTGGCGGATGCGCCTCTGGTGACATCTACTAGTCAATTCCGCATTACGTAAGGGTATCCTGATACTTTTTCTCAGATATTCCGCCGCGACGGTAAAACCAGAGAAATTAGAGCTCATACGAAGCCGAACCGGCATCTGTTCTTCTAGCACATCAATCACAAGTGGAACTGGCAACCAGTATGGACAGGTGCACGAAATAGCCTCTACCGCACACCGTAAAGTGTCTTGCATAGTACGGGGTGTTCAAAACGTCTCTCCGCAGTGCCGTATGATTGTTCGCCTGCCTGGGTTTCTTCCCTTCAAGTGGACTCTCCCAACACTCCACTGTTTCGTTTATCTCAGCCAGCGTCAGTAGTATCGTTGGTGTGTGTCGTTACGTGTTGACGTGAACGTTTAAGTTTAGTTCCTTTGTTCGTTTGTTTCGTTTTTGTCGCTGTTAAAATGCTGACCATTGAAGAACGTGTGTTTTTAGTCGAAAAGGTGTTCAAAGCTGGCAGTAAATACACAGTTTCAGTTCGTCAAACATTTAATTCAGTTTCCCCGGAGACAAGAATCCCACATCGCGATACTGTGGGAGATTTGATAAACAAATTCCGAAGTACGAGTTCAGTGACAGATGCACCGAGAAGTGGTCGTCCTAGCGTTTTGTCTGAGGATAAACTACTCGACATTTCCGATAAAATATCCATGAGTCCGAACAAGTCAGTAAGAAAACTCGCCCAGGAAATCGATGTTAGTGTCGGAACGGCCCATACATCTGTAAAGAAAAAAATACAACTTTTCCCATACAAAGCGACAGTCGTGCAAGAACTGAAAAATACTTATCATGGCAAGAGACTGCGTTACTGTAAATGGTTTAAAAATTTCGTTCAACAAAATGGAAGGGATATTCTTAATGAAACGTTTTTCACTGACGAGGCGTAGTTTCATTCATCGGGGTACATGAGTTCACAAAATTCTCGTATGTGAAGTACTGCAAATCCATTGTGTATTCATGACGAACCACTTCATTCTGTGAAAATAGGAGTTTGGATTGCAATTTCTAGACGTAGGTTTGTGGGTCCCATATTTTTCAACGAAACAATAAACGCACAACGATACTGCAGTGATATTCTGTACCCATTCATAGGAGAACTTGTGTTAAGTGAAATACTGAACGGTTATTTTCAACAAGATGGTGCAACCGCGCATACAGCTCGCGTTTCAGTGTCACTGCTTGCTGATGTTTTTGGTGATCGCATAATTTCGCAGGGACTTTGGCCTCCTCGATCGCCTGACTTAACACCACCTGACTTTTTCTTTTGGGGTGCAGCGAAAGCAATTGCCTATAAAAACCATCCAAAATCCATCGATGAATTGAAAACTGCAATATCCAGTTTCACTGCTCCTGTTACAGAACAAATGTTACAGCTTGTGTTTGGAAACATGATTAGACGAACTGAATTGTACATTCAACAGGGGGGACACTTTCAACATTTAATGTGAAAATTTGTAAGTAAAGATGAATATTCAATAAATTAATAACTTGTATTTCACTCAGGTTCATTTCGGTATATTCACTGCGGCATACGGCACGCGCAGCTAACAATGATACGGCGCTGGGGAGAGGCTTTTTGAACATCCCGTACAAACCAGGTGTCAAGCGAAGGAGTCCATCATTTCAAAATTAAATATCTCAGAGACTAAGATCGATAGACGAGTGCGACAAAGAGTATCTTTACTGCAAAAGCTGTGTGAATTTTATACAGAAGTCATAAAGTACACTCCTGGAAATTGAAATAAGAACTCTAAAACAGATAGTCAATCATAAAATAATGTTTGGTAAAAGACAATTAATGTAAAGATAAAATATTTGCTAAAAGTCTTTATAATCAAAAGGGTATATATACATTTTTTTTTAACCTTTCAAGACAAAGGACAGAAGAGTAAACATTCTAAATCAGATCATCGAAAAGCTCAAAGAAATGTTTGTGTTTGAACTGAAGTTGTTCGTTTAAAACAGATAATGGATTACTTTTGTGAAGTGAAAAAATTTCAATTTCTTCTAAGGTATTTAGCAGTGGTCCTTTTGGCACAGTATGAAATATTTTCAAATTGCTAGAAATGCAACCTTCAGAATGATTGTATTCATCGAGATGTTGACCAAATATTGATTTGATACGTGCAGTACCAGTAGTATGTTCTTTGAAACGTGTTAAAAAGTTACGGCCAGTTTGGCCAATATACTGTTTCTCACAGTCATTACATATTATTTTATAAACGCCTGACTTTTGGTATCTATTTGAGTCTCCAATTGTGTGTTTCAGTTTCATCTGTAGGGGGTTAGTAGTTTTAAATGCTATTGTCACGCTTGTGTTCTTAAATAATTTATTTATTTTATCTGAGATAGGTCCCATGTATGTCATTTGTGTAAATCTCTTCTTGGAATTTATGGCAGCATCATTTTTTTCTTGTAATTTTTGATATAACAGATCAACCTGAAGGGAATTATAATTGTTAGCAACTGCTATCTGTTTTAATGTATCAATTTCCTTTTGGATTGCATCATGTTGGAGAGGTAATTTCAGTATCCTATGTATCATAGTTTTAAAAAATGCCATTTTGTATCTTAATGGATGGCATGATGTAGCATTTATTATTACGTCGGTTGATGTGGGTTTTCTATAAATAGAAATATTATGTTTTCCATTCTGATTTGTAATTGTGAGGTCAAGGAAATTAATACTATTGTTACTTTCGTGTTCTACTGTAAATACAAGTTTTGGATGTAAATTATTTAAGTTGTTAGCGAAAGCGTCAATTTCTTCCTTAGAGCCGTTATATAATAGCAGTGTGTCGTCAACATATCTTTTGTAGTATATAATTTTATTTGTTATTTCTGGATTATTTTTGAAAAATTGGATTTCAACATAGTTGACGAAGATATCTGCTATAGTGCTAGCCAGGGAATTCCCCATTGCAAGTCCATCTTCCTGTATGTATATTTTATTATTAAATGAAAAATAATTAAAATCTAGAGTAATTCTTAACAGTTCGATGAATTCTACTATTTCTTTGGGGCTCATGATTTTGTGATGCGTTAAGTTATCATTAATGATAGAGATAGTCTCTTGAATAGGTATATTCGTGTAAAGATTTGTGATGTCCAACGATGCGAACCTTGCGTTTTTTGGAATATCCACATCATAAATTAACTTAGTTAATTCGAAACTGTTTTTAATACTATAATTTTCTTCATAAACGTAGAAGGATTTTAAGATTTGATTGAGCTTTTTGTTCAGGTTATAAGAGGGACTGTTGGTATTGTTAACAATTGGACGAATTGGTAAATTTGGTTTGTGTAATTTGATTTGCGATCTCAACTTAGGTAAAGTGGGGTTCATAACTCTAAGTGTTATTTTATCTTTTGGTGAAAGTAAAGAGTCACTATCATCAATCAGCTTTTTAATTTTTGTTTGAAATCTTGAAGTCGGGTCTTTATTAACCTCAGTTATTCCATTAGCGTTAAAAAATTGTAAAGTTTTAGAAACATAATCATCTTCGCTAACAATGACTAGAGTATTCCCTTTATCTGCCTTGATTGCAATAGCTTTATTAGTTATTAACTTCTGGTTGATTTGCTTTACAAGTTTTAATTCATTATTATGTTTATTTTTATCTTTTGCATTAGTAATGACATTCTTAGTTTTACGTGCAATATCACATATTTCAGACCTACTAAATTGTGCATGTTTCGCAGCAATCTTTACATCAGCAATCACACGTTTAATATTTGCATTGCTCAATTGTGGAGCTAAATTATATTTTAGGCCTTTGTTTAAAAGTGTTGTCTCAGCAGGAGTAAAAGAAATTTTGGTTAGATTGGTTACTCTTGGATAAAAGTTATGTACATTTGGTGAAAGATCTTGTGAACACACATTTTGGTGACTAACAAGGGCTGCAATTTTCTTACTATGCTTATTAAGAATAGTTTCTTGCACTGCATTAATTTTGTCATCTGTAAAGTTAAGTAGCTGTGAAAATATTAATGGTGACAACTGACTGCTAATTTTTAAATGTAAATTGTACATTTCAAGATTTAATGCATCTTTTTCTTTATACGCATCTTTAATTTCATATCTAATCCACAGAATGCTACTCTTCTGTCGTAAAAACTTATCTATATTGGATCTGGTATTAAAACTAATTTTTACATAATTAGGAATCACATTATTCATTAGGCATTGTTTGTTAAAAGATATTTTGGAATTAAGTTTCATAATTTTAGTGCGTAACACTCTAAACTTCTTGTAATATCCCAATACCTGACTTGGCAATAAATGAATTACTTTTGAATACATTATGGGCACAGCAGTGATCAATGTCTTATAGATAATTACAAATCAGAATGGAAAACATAATATTTCTATTTATAGAAAACCCACATCAACCGACGTAATAATAAATGCTACATCATGCCATCCATTAAGATACAAAATGGCATTTTTTAAAACTATGATACATAGGATACTGAAATTACCTCTCCAACATGATGCAATCCAAAAGGAAATTGATACATTAAAACAGATAGCAGTTGCTAACAATTATAATTCCCTTCAGGTTGATCTGTTATATCAAAAATTACAAGAAAAAAATGATGCTGCCATAAATTCCAAGAAGAGATTTACACAAATGACATACATGGGACCTATCTCAGATAAAATAAATAAATTATTTAAGAACACAAGCGTGACAATAGCATTTAAAACTACTAACCCCCTACAGATGAAACTGAAACACACAATTGGAGACTCAAATAGATACCAAAAGTCAGGCGTTTATAAAATAATATGTAATGACTGTGAGAAACAGTATATTGGCCAAACTGGCCGTAACTTTTTAACACGTTTCAAAGAACATACTACTGGTACTGCACGTATCAAATCAATATTTGGTCAACATCTCGATGAATACAATCATTCTGAAGGTTGCATTTCTAGCAATTTGAAAATATTTCATACTGTGCCAAAAGGACCACTGCTAAATACCTTAGAAGAAATTGAAATTTTTTCACTTCACAAAAGTAATCCATTATCTGTTTTAAACGAACAACTTCAGTTCAAACACAAACATTTCTTTGAGCTTTTCGATGATCTGATTTAGAATGTTTACTCTTCTGTCCTTTGTCTTGAAAGGTTAAAAAAAATATGTATATATATCCTTTTCATTATAAAGACTTTTAGCAAATATTTTATCTTTACATTAATTGAAATAAGAACACCGAGAATTCATTGTCCCAGGAAGGGGAAACTTTATTGACACATTCCTGGGGTCAGATACATCACATGATCACACTGACAGAACCACAGGCACATAGACACAGGCAACAGAGCATGCACAATGTCGGCACTAGTACAGTGTATATCCACCTTTCGCAGCAATGCAGACTGCTATTCTCCCATGGAGACGATCGTAGAGATGCTGGATGTAGTCCTGTGGAACGGCTTGCCATGCCATTTCCACCTGGCGCCTCAGTTGGACCAGCGTTCGTGCTGGACGTGCAGACCGCGTGAGACGACGCTTCATCCAGTCCCAAACATGCTCAATGGGGGACAGATCCGGAGATCTTGCTGGCCAGGGTAGTTGACTTACACCTTCTAGAGCACGTTGGGTGGCACGGGATACATGCGGACGTGCATTGTCCTGTTGGAACAGCAAGTTCCCTTGCCGGTCTAGGAATGGTAGAACGATGGGTTCGATGACGGTTTGGATGTACCGTGCACTATTCAGTGTCCCCTCGACGATCACCAGTGGTGTACGGCCAGTGTAGGAGATCGCTCCCCACACCATGATGCCGGGTGTTGGCCCTGTGTGCCTCGGTCGTATGCAGTCCTGATTGTGGCGCTCACCGGCACGGCGCCAAACACGCATACGACCATCATTGGCACCAAGGCAGAAGCGACTCTCATCGCTGAAGACGACACGTCTCCATTCGTCCCTCCATTCACGCCTGTCGCGACACCACTGGAGGCGGGCTGCACGATGTTGGGGCGTGAGCGGAAGACGGCCTAACGGGGTGCGGGACCGTAGCCCAGCTTCATGGAGACGGTTGCGAATGGTCCTCGCCGATACCCCAGGAGCAACAGTGTCCCTAATTTGCTGGGAAGTGGCGGTGCGGTCCCCTACGGCACTGCGTAGGATCCTACGGTCTTGGCATGCATCCGTGCGTCGCTGCGGTCCGGTCCCAGGTCGACGGGCACATGCACCTTCCGCCAACCACTGGCGACAACATCGATGTACTGTGGAGACCTCACGCCCCACGTGTTGAGCAATTCGGCGGTACGTCCACCCGGCCTCCCGCATGCCCACAATACGCCCTCGCTCAAAGTCCGTCAACTGCACATACGGTTCACGTCCACGCTGTCGCGGCATGCTACCAGTGTTAAAGACTGCGATGGAGCTCCGTATGCCACGGCAAACTGGCTGACACTGACGGCGGCGGTGCACAAATGCTGCGCAGCTAGCGCCATTCGACGGCCAACACCGCGGTTCCTGGTGTGTCCGCTGTGCCGTGCGTGTGATCATTGCCTGTACAGCCCTCTCGCAGTGTCCGGAGCAAGTATGGTGGGTCTGACACACCGGTGTCAATGTGTTCTTTTTTCCATTTCCAGGAGTGTAGTTCAGAAAGGTGCGATCAGATCCCGCTGTAATAGCAATGCGTAATACCCCTAAATAGTGCGGTGCAGCTCAGAGCGATCTGTTCCACCGCTGAAACATGGTTAGCGTACCGAAGGAAGAGGGTGAAATCATGTATTACATTGAACAATGTGTTTTTCCAGTACTGGAATACCACAGGTTAGAACTCTCCTACCGTTTAATGTTCCAAAAGGACCCGTTGCGAAAACCATTCGCAAGTTCTTCGCCAAATTCCAAGAGCCAGTTATCGTGGCTGATGATCCAGCGGTGAATGTTGGGCCGGCAAACTGTACTTACCCCTGAAAATATCGCCACGGGTTTCTGGAATTATTCAGCAAAATCGATGGAAGTCAGTCTGATGAATTGCAGCGGAGGTTGGTTTGAAGCGTCTCAGCATGAATAAAATCGTGAGACATACATATGTTTCTATTCAAAATCCAAAGCCACCAGACCTCTACGAACTGTTCGACAGAGGGCTGGCTTTGCGAACCAGATTCTCACAATGACCCATAATGAAAGATTTGATGTTGGCTGATTGGTGAAAAACAAAACTGCCGATTCCGACAGTCCAAAAATCGTCATTTGCGTGAAGCGGAATCACTGTCTTCTCCTAAATACGCTGCTTGTGCTGCGGTATGCAGTAGAGGCATTATTGGCCCTTTTTTCATGCGATAAAGGGACACTGATGAACGTTACGTTGCAATTTTGGAACAGTTAGCGTTGGAGGATGGACCAGACACGGAGTGCTTCAAGCGAGATAGCGCCAGACCAATCCCACCGACCAGGTGCTTCGCTTTCTTGATGAATACCTAGGGGAATAGATCATTGCGTTGGATTATTGCACATTTCCGGGCGGAGGGATGGATTTGCGTGCATATTCGTCAGATATGACTCCTTGCGACTACGTTTTGTGGGGTTCATTGAAAGACATTGCCTACCTCTACCGGAACCACCACCGCGATGAACGAGCTTGAATCGGCGATCTGTGTGGCATCTGGATCCATTTCTCTTGCGAAACTATAGGATGTAATGGAAAATTTCATTATTCATTTGTGCCACCTCCGTAATGCGAGTGGTGCATATTTCGAGAAGACTGTTATGTGACGGCAAAGAGTGCTTGAAGAGGACAAAGTTAATTATGCAAGCTGATACTGTACGATGTGCACAGGGTACAGCGTTTTCTCTTAGCAACCGTTAGAACTATTTCGCAACTTCTGTATAAAATTCTTACAACTTTTACAATAAACGTGCCTTTTCTTGCACTTAGACTTACGCTCTACCCAAACTGCGGTTCGGTTCTTTTGGTACAGTAGATAATTTTGAATAAAAATCATCAGCAATGGCGACTGAAGACTTGTAGCATAATAAGTCACCTGCACTCTGCCAATGGCCTTGTTAGAGAGGGCGGAGGAGCGGACAGAGGTTCAGGGCACTCTCTCGCCCTAGAGGTTGGCGACTGTCTTTAATGCTGTGGTTTCCATTGCCTTCTGCATCCTCATTCCGTTGATCGTTGGTGATTCCTTCACCTTTCAGAGACAGTCGCCAACCTCTAGGGCGAGAGAGTGCCCTGAACCTCTGTCCGCTCCTCCGCCCTTTCTAACAAGGCCATTGGCAGAGTTCAGGTGACTTATTATGCTACAAGTCTTCAGTCGCCATTGCTGATGATTTTTTATTAACAGGATATCTGGCCTGTATTTAAAAAAAAGTGTCATGATGATCTCTCCATCGGCCAATAATGCCGAAATAGACCCCCATTCGAATCTCCAGGAAGGCACTGCCAAGTGGGAGGTGACCATGAAAACAAGACTGAACAACCAACGAAAGGATAACGTCCTACGAGTCGGGCCTGGAATGCCAGAAGTTTGAACCTGGTAGGGTAGCTAGAAAATATGAAAAGAGAAATGCTAAGACTCAGTATAGATATGTGGGTGTCAGTGAAGTGAAATGAAAAGAAGACAAGCATTTCTGGTCATATGAGCACAGGGTAACATCAACAGCAGCAGAAAATAGTATGACGGGACTAGGATTCGATATGACTGGGAAGGTAGGGCAGAGGTTGTGTTACCGTGAATAGTTCAGTGGTAGGGTTGCTCTTATCAGAATCGACAGCAAGTATACATGCCGACGTGGCAAGCTGAAAATGAAGACATAGATAGTGTTGGACGGGTAATTCAGTACGTAAAGGGAGATGAAAATCTAATAGTCATAGAGGACTGGAATGCTGTTGAAGGGGAAGGAGTGAAAAAATGGGTTACGGAACAATATGGGCTTGGTAATAGGAATGAGAGGGAAGAAAAAGTAATTGAGTTCAGCACTAAATTTCAGCTAGTAACAGTGAATACTATTTTCAAGAATCACAAGACGAAAAGATACTATTGGAAATTGCAGGGAGATACAGGATGGTTTCAGTTGGATTACATCATAATCAGACAGAGATTCCGAAATCAGATACAGGATTGCAAGGCGTACCCTAGAGCAATATAGTCTATATCACAGATCACAGTTTAGTAGTGATGAAGAGTTGGCTGACGTTTAAGAGAGTAGTCAGGAAGAACCAATGCCCAAATAATTGGGATACGGAAGTACTAAGGATTGAAATACGCTTGAAGTTGTCAAAGGCTGTAGATACTGCGATAAGGAGTAGCTCACTAGACAATTCATTTGAAAAGGAATGGAAACCTCTAAAAAGGCAACGCAGAAGTTCGAAATAATAAAAAAATGGTTCAAATGGCTCTGAGCACTATGCGACTTAACTTCTGAGGTCATCAGTCGCCTAGAACTTAGAACTAATTAAACCTAACTAACCTAAGGACATCACACACACCCATGCCCGAGGCAGGATTCGAACCTGCGACCGTAGCGGTCGCTCGATTCCAGACTGTAGCGCCTAGAACCGCACGGCCACTACGGCCGGCTCGAAATAATAACATAGGACAAAGAAGGTAACTGCGAAGAAACGATGGGTAACAGAAGAAATACTTCAGACGATCGATGACAGAAGGAAGTAAAGAAAAGTTCAGTACAATTTCGGAATACAGAAATACAATTCACTTAGGCCTGAAATAAATAGAAAGTGCAGGGAAGCTTAAGCGAAATGGCTGCATGGAAAATGTGAAGAAAAGGAAAAAGAAATTAAGTCGGTAGGACTGATTCAGCTTACAGAAAAGCCAAAACAACCTACGGTGAAATTTAAAACGAGGGTCGTAATATTAAGAGTGCAATTGAAATTAATAAAATTAAGAGCAGAAAGTGGTGGATACATTGAAGGCCTCTTTGAGTGGGAAGACGTATCTGATGACGTGATAGAAGAAGAAACACGAGTCTATATAGAAGGGATAGGTGATACAGTATTAGAATCAGAATTTAAAACAGCTTTGGAAGGCTTTAAGATCGAATAAGGCAGAAAGGGTGGATAACATACCATCAGAATTTCTGAAACCATTAGGGGAAGTGGCAACAAAGCTTCTATTCATATTGGCGCGTAGAATGCATGAGTCTGTCGATATACCGTAGACTTTCGGAAAAAACATCATCCACACAATTCCCAGGATTGCAAGAGCCAATGTACGAGAATTATCGCACAATCAACTTAACAGGTCATGCATCCAAATTGCTAACAAGGATAACATACAGAAGAATGGAAAAGAAAACGGAAAATATGTTTCTTACACGACGATCACTTTGTCTTTAGGAAAGATTGAGGCAGCAGAGAGACAGCTCTGACGTTGCGGTTGATAATGGAAGCTAGACTAAAGAAAAATCAAGACACGTTCATAAGAACTGTCGACTTGGAAAAAGCGTTCGACAATGTCATTAGGAGCAAGATGTTCGAAATTCCGAGAAAATAGGGAAAGACGGATAACACACAATATTTACAAGCGACTAGAGGGAATAATGAGAGTAAATGGCCAAGAACAAAGTGCTCGAATGAAAAAAGTGTAAGACAGGGGTACTGCCTTTCGCACCTACTGCTCAATCTATACATCGAACAAACAGTGATAGATATAACAGGAAGGTTCAAGAATTGAATTGAAATTCAGAGCCGACCGGTGTGGCCGAGCGGTTCTAGGCGCTTCAGTCTGGAACCGCGCGACCGCTACGGTCGCAGGTTCGAATCCTGTCTCGGGCATGGATGTGTGTGATGTCCTTAGGTTAGTTAGGTTTAAGTAGTTCTAAGTTCTAGGGGACTGATGACCTCCGATGTTAAGTCCCATAGTGCTCAGAGCCATTTGAACCATTTTTTGAAATTCAGAGAGAAATGGCACCAATGATAAAATTCGCTGATGACCTTGCTATTCTCAGTGGAAGTCAAGAAGAATTTAAAAAAAAAAAAAAAAAAAAAAAAGGTTCGGATGGCTCTGAGCACTATGGGACTTAATTTCTAAAGTCATCAGTCCCTTAGAACTTAGAACTACTTAAACCTAACTAACCTAAGGACATCACACACACCCACGCTCGAGGCAGGATTCGAACCTGCGACCGTAGCGGTTGCGCGGGTCCAGACTGTAGCGCATAGAACCCTCGGCCACCCCTGCAGGCGGAGAATTACATGATCTGCTGAATTGAATGAGCAGTCTAATGAGTAAAGAATATGGACTGAGAGTAGATCGAAGAAAAGCGAAAGTAATGTGAAGTAGCAGAAATGAGAACAGCGGGAAACTTAACGTCAGGATTCTGTTACGCTGGCAGCAAAATGAACCATGACGAACGGAGCAAGGAGGACATCAAAAGCAGACCAGCACTGGTAAAAAGGCCATTCGGGACCAAGAGGATAGTATCAAACACAGGCCTTAATTTTAGGAATAAATTTCTAAGAATACACGTTTGAGAAAACCGAAACAGTAGAGAATCGAAGCATTTGAGATGTGGTGCTATAGAAGAACGTTGAAAATTAGGTAGACTGATAAGGAAAATTTTGGAAATTTGTGGTAAGGTCTTATGGGGGCAAACTGCTGAGGTCATCGGTCCCTAAGCCTACACACTACTTAATCTATCTAAAACTAACTTACGTTATGGACAACACACACACCCATGCCGACTGATAAGGTAAGAAGTGAGAAGGTTCTCCGTAGAATAGGGTATGAAAGGAATATATGGAAAACACTGACAAGAAGAAGGCACACGATTGTAGGACATTTGTTAAGACGTCACGGAATAATTTCCATGGTAATGGAGGGAGCTGTGGAGGGTAAATACCATAGAGACGGAGACTGGAATACATCCAGCAAATAACTGAGCCCGTAGGTTGCAAGTGCTACTCATAGATGAAGAGGTTGACACAGGAGAGGAGTTCGTGGCGGGCCGCATGAAACCAGTTAAAAGACTGATGACTCAAAAAAAAAAAAAGACATAAATGACGTAGTAAACGGTAAGCTTACTTATAGTATCGACAGCATTGGTAGAAAAAGAACGATAAATGAAATTGTGAGAGAGAAACTGGGGACCTATGACTTCTCTTGGTTTTTTTGTTTGTTTGTTTTGAACATAAAGAGAACGACACGTTGTTGATTATTAGTCTATTGTGTATTTTATATACTTACAAAATATTAATTGAATTTTATAAGCAATAAAAATTAACTGATCGCGTAACTTTGGCGCTTTTATGTAACGAAAGCAATTATGTTTAATGCATGTACAATTTACACCCACAATCATCAAAAAATCTGTATAATTATTGTTTTTATTTCTTTCTCAACAGAAGATTCTTCTTTATGAACGAAGGCAAGAGTTTACTTTTCTTATTGATAAGAGCGAAAGACGTTTATGAATACGAGAAATATGGTTTAAATAAGCTAGACGTGGTTGTGTAGCGATCTCTGATATGCTTTTGTTTCGCGCTTTTTTATAATTTTACTTTTTTTGTGGAAATTGTGTTTCCTAGTGTTACATGATAAATCTGTATTTTTTTGTTACTTTTACTGCGACATCCCTCTGTTTCACTTCAAAAACAAACAACTTTCGATGAAAATGTGGGTTAAATATTTACAGTTCTAATTCCGCTGTAAATAGTGTTTATTCTTCAGTAACAGAGAGAAGGATAACTATGTACAACAGAAATGTTCTATAGGTTACGCTGCCCTTTATATATCCTCACTCAGTTTATACAGGGTTCACCACTTCCGGTTTCTAGATGAATCTAGGAAGACACTGATCGCATACGCAAAGCGATCGCAAAGAAATAACGGCCGACAGGTATCAGACAACCCTAACATACAGATAATGCGGTTACAATCTTAACTGACCAAGACTACTAAGTAGTTTACACTTACTTATGATAGCCTGTGTTAGCCTACGATAGTATTACAGCTGCAGCTGGACTCGACTATCGATCTTAGTTTTAATTTAATTTTGAAATCACTGACACCATTGCTGGACACCACGTAAGTAGACGTAAATGCAGATGTAAGAAATCACTATGTTTCTGTGACAGCTTACCTGTTTCGTTCGCAGCCAAATATTTCCAGGACATCAAGTTAAGATTTATATTTCGCTACAGTAAGATCTCCGACAAGAGAAAGAAAGTGGCGTAAGGTAGGACTGTGACATTTCGTGCGACCCACCCACTGGAATGTATAAATACAAAATACAGGATGGAGGTAAAAGGAGAAAGAATGGTTGCGAAGGGCAGATGTCGGGTCATAGGGGGACGGCGCGGGGGAACAGAAGAACGTCGGAGTGACGCGGGGCAGGTTTCCCGTACGGCCGCAGTTGGAGGACGCCACGAATTCATCTCAGCGAGGTCGGCAGGGCAGAAGACAGCAGCTGACACAAGCAGGGGCGCGTGGAGCCGCGGGGATAAATATTGTCTGCTGTCTCGCGCGTCGCGTGACGTCTTGTGTGTCTCTAGGGGGGGGGGGGGGGGCAAGGGCCGAGGGCTTTGGAGAGAGTGTGTGCACGTGAGAGAGGGAGAGAGATGGCGAGGTACTGGCTCTGTAGCAGCTCGAATGAGAGGTTAACCTTGCCGTCAGCAAACGCGTTAGCAGAGTATGGTTTATGAGGATAAATGTAATTACACTACTGGCCATTAAAAGTGCTACACCACGAAGATGACGTACTACAGACGCCAAATTTAACCGACAGGAAGAAGATGCTGTGATATGCAAATGATTAGCTTTTCAGAGCATTCACACAAGGTTGGCGCCGGTGGCGACACCTACAACGTGCTGACATGAGGAAGGTTTCCAACCGATTTGTCATACACAAACAGCAGTTGACTGGAGTTGCTTGGTGAAACGTTGTTGTGATGCCTCGTGTAAGGAGGAGAAATGCGTACCATCACGTTTCAGACTTTGATAAAGGTCGGATTGAAGCCTATCGCGATTGCGTTTTTATCGTATCGCGACATTGCTGCTCGCGTTGCTCGAGATCCAATGACTGTTAGAAGAATATGGAATCGGTGGGTTCAGGAGGGTAATACGGAACGCCGTGCTGGATCCCAACGGCCTCGTATCACTAGCAGTCGAGATGACAGACATCTTATCCGTATGGCTGTAACGGATCGTGCAGCCACGTCTCGATCCCTGAGTCAACAGATGGGGACGTTTGCAAGACAACACAACCATCTGCACGAACAGTTCGACGACATTTGCAGCAGCTCGGAGACCATGGCTGCGGTTACCCTTGACGCTGCATCACAGACGGGAGCGCCTGGAATCGTCTACTCAACGACGAACCTGGGTGCACGAATGGCAAAACGTCATTTTTTCGGATGAATCCAGGTTCAGTTTACAGCATCATGATGGTCGCATCCGTGTTTGGCGACATCGTGGTGAGCGCACATTGGAAGCGTGTATTCGTCATCGCCACACTGGCGTATCACCCGGCGTGATGATATTGGACCGGCCAAGGTGGCCGTGCGGTTCTAGGCGCTGCAGTCTGGAACCGCGGGACTGCTACAGTCGCAGGTTCGAATCCTGCCTCGGGCATGGATGTGTGTGATGTCCTTAGGTTAGTTAGGTTTAAGTAGTTCTAAGCTCTAGGGGACTGATGACCTAAGATGTTAAGTCCCATAGTGCTCAGAGCCATTTTTTGATGGTGTGGGGTGCCATTGGTTACGCATCTCGGTCACCTTTTGTTCGCATTGAAGGCACTTTGAACAGTGGACATTACATTTGAGATGTGGTACGACCCGTCGCTCTACCCTTCATTCGATCCCTGCGAAACCCTACATTTCAGCAGGATAATGCACGACCGTACGTTGCAGGTCCTGTGCGGGCCTTTCTGGATACAGAAAATGTTAGAATGCTGCGCTGGCCAGCACATTCTCCAGATCTCTCACCAATTGAAAACGTCTGGTCAATGGTGGCCGAGCAACTGGCTCGTGACAATACGCCAGTCACTGCTCTTGATGAACTGTGGTATCGTGTTGACGCTGCACGGGCAGCTGTACCTGTACACGACATCCAAGCTCTGTTTGATTCAATTCCCAGGCGTATCAAGTCCGTTATTACGGCCAGAGGTGGTTGTTCTGGGTGCTGATTTCTCAGGATCTATGCACCCGAATTGCGTGAAAATGTAATCTCATATCAGTTCTAGTATAATACATTTGTCCAATGAATACCCGTTTATCATCTGCATTTCGGCTTGGTGTAACTATTTTAATAGCCAGTAGTGTATATTTCCTCCTTCGTATAGCTCGCAAAAAGACCATGAAGGTACAATGGGAGAGTTTCGAGGTCACACTGATGCTTATCGGCAATATTTCCATGAACTATTCGCGACTGTAAGTCTGTGAAGTTTGAAAGGTACGGTCGGAAGAGAAGCTGTGAAGAGCGGTCGTAAGTCATGCTTGTGGGTCAGTTGGTAGAGCAGTTGCCCGTAAAAGACGAAGGTCCCGAGTTCGAGTCTTAATGTGGCACACAACTTTAATCTACCAGGAAGTTTTAATTTGAGTATACACTGTGGTACAGAGTGAAAATTTCATTCTCCAATCATTGTCCTTGTTTGTTTTGTAACCTTTTTCTTCATTGAATTTATTTGACAATTAGTTCCACAGCTGCTTAGCCATTTACATTATTATTTAACATGTTTTCGAATTACATGTTCATTTGTTATGTTTGCAGTAAAGATTTTTTTGATACATTTCTCTCTTAATTAACTGCATTCTATCAGCATAAACAGCACAAACGGACAAACCTTTTTATTCTTCTTCTTATTTTTTGTTTATTATATGATAAATATATTATACTCAGTATGATACCAAACTGCTGAGGTCATCAGCCCCTAAGCCTACACACTAATTAATCGAACTTACACAGTTACACTATGGACAACACACACACCCATGCCTGAGGGAGGACCAGAAACCTCCTACAGGTGGTGGGGGGGGGGTGGGGGGGAGGAAGCCGTACGGGCTATGACAAGGCGCTGAGACTGCCCGGCTACCCCGCGTGGCCTGGTAAGTTTTATCGTAAGTGTAAGTAAATAATAATGGAGATAGGGATCAGCACTGTGCACTCATAACCAGTTAATGAGCAGAAAAGTGTATATTGTTTCTTCTTCTGGCTTCAGCTGGCTATTGTGCACCTGTGGAGTCAATCAAGCATTGTGGTTGCTGTGGTTCGGTGTCTTCACATCTTGGAATATAGAGATTAATGTCCGACTTTTGGAAATATCTTGTGATATGGACATGGCTTTTTGAATGTCAAGCAAGGTTCGTGACACTGGTGTGTAGAATTCCTAGCCGGGCGATTGCCTCGTAGAGTTTTCCCTGCAAAGTGGTGTATTCTGTGAGACCGTCAGCAACACGTTATTGCAATTTTAAAACACCAGCATGGTTTAGGGTTTAGTCTCAAATACACGAAACGTACCAATGTCTTCTTTATGGTAGACTTCTGCGCAATAACTCGGACTGTACGAACACTGTTTATGCCATTTATTCTAAGACGTTGTGAGGAGGAAACTGGCAAAATGGACCCAGAAATAATAGCTATAGTAATGCGTCCAGTATTCCCATTGTTTCACTACTCCAGACGGACGTTCGCCTGAGCAGTTGTCGATCTCGCTGCAGCTAAGTGGGGCACTGCAGCGCGACAGCTGCTGCAGCGACATTAGACCGGCAGTCTGACGTCACAGCTGCGAAACGTCATTACCGGTGACCCAGCGGGTCTCGCCGCTTCCCTTCTGTGCTAGACTACACGCACAGAAACTCCAGCCCCGCCCGATCTGAAGCTGATTTCAGTCACGTTTCAAATTAAACGTGCGCTCTGCTCTAGTTTCCACAATTTGCTTGCTACAGAGTGTTACAAATATGGCACAAACACATTCTTCTGTCAAAATTTAAAACACAATAAAATAGAAGTCAGAAGGCATGGATAATACGCCTTCAGAATTCCATACTGATTGGGAGAAATAGCAACCAAACGACGATTCAAGTTGGCCTGAAGAATCTATGAGATCAGAAACATATCATCAGACGTTATGAAAAATATCATGTGTGCAGTTACAGAGATAGTAAGGACAGCGCACATATCCAAGTTCCTGACAAGAATAACATACAGAAGAATGGAATACAAAATTCAGGTTTCTGTTAACTGACGATTCGTTTGTGGTTTGGTAAGTTAAGGGCACCACAAAGGCAGTTCGGATTAGATTGACAAAGTGTCCCACATTTCCCGGGAACTCCCGTATTACAACAATTTATTTTGAATTCTCCTGGCTCCCAGTTTCTCCAGTATATTTCGTCAGTGATCACACTTATAAATATTAATCACGCGAGGTACTATTGGTATTTTACTAATAGCAGCAAGGACATTAAAAACGCTGCAGGTAAGCTGGTAGTAGTTTTTCATATCAGGCGTTATATCACATACAGAAATATGAACTCTATAAAAAAATTATCGAAGGATGTTTTCCATAACTCCAAACAATTACTGGGTGTTATATGCCACGAAGAAATACATTATTTAGTTCAGATCAGATTCATTCTTCATTCCTCAGACCAAAATTGAGAGCGTCCAGGCAGGTGTGGAACACGTCAAAAAGAATAACAAAAGTACTTAGAGAAGTTAAGTATCATGCCCATTTGTGAATTTACACCAGATAAGCCTTATTACACACGTTCACACTCTTTATCTCGCTTTGTGGAGTTACCCCAAAATATGGTACATTATGATATAATAGAGTAAGCAAAATATGCTAGGGTTTTTTTATCTTTATATCTGCATTGTCTTTATTCTTCATGAGCTTTTTGTGAACTCTATCGTTTTCTTCAAGAGCAAAACACTTGGAAACGAAGAGAAGTAGAAGCAAAAACGGAACCATGCCAAACGAATAACTAGGCTAGCATAACAAGAGTCATGGGATCATTTTCTAACTAATGTCGAACAATATGTATATGGGAGGCAAACTTTTGCATGTAAACTAATGAAACACTTCATCAGAACAGAGAACGAAACAGCAGAACTAATAATTAAAGATCAGTGAAAAGAACTTTTTAAAAAATTGTGGCAAATAGAAGCTCCAGAATTAGAGGAGGAGAAGGGGGGTATATTATATAATGTTTCGTTCAAGTCAATCACAGGATAAGAACTGCAAGCAATTTTTAAAAATATGAAAAACAAGAAATCATATGTATCAGACGAATTTAATATGGAGCTTTTAAAATACGCTCGTCCCTTCTGTGATTTTAGATTATTACATTTATTTAACGAATGTTCGCACTGGTGTAAAATCCCTAACTCTTGGAAAATATGAAAAGTGATGTCTATTTTTAAAAGAAGGTGACAAAAAACAATTGTAAAAATTATAATGAAATTAGCCTCTTAATCTACAGAACATTTGCAAAAGTAATCGTCATTAAAGAACCATAGCAGTGACTCTCCTATTAGAAGAACAATGTGGATTCCGGAAAGGCTGTCCATGCAGCGATAATATATTTACCATCAAAAGAATTTTAAAAAAACGTCGAGAATTCAGTTTTGTTACGTATATAGCTTTTACTGACTTGGAAAAAGCTTTTGACAGTGTGAACAGAAAGAAACATTGTGATTAAATATGGATATCCTACACATGAAAAGCTTATACTTGGACACAAAAATAGTAATAAAAGTTGGTAACAATAAAACTGAAGAAATCACTACCAACAAGGGACCCAGACAAAGCTGTAACCTGTTACCAATCCTATTTAATGTACATATGGGTGGATTGACTAAAAACTGGAGAGAGGGCATACGGATATACAGATTAATGGAAATAAATGCGTTAATATCCTTATGTTCCCAGGTGATATAATCATTTTGGAAGAATGTGAAGATAAGCTACAAAAAACGGTCTATAAATTACGTATTGGGAAAAGAGAATATAAACTTCGAATACCAACAAGGAAAACTAAAATCGTGCCTCATCATGGGAAACATCCCACACACTGAAAAGTAATGATAGATAATACACCACTTGAGCAGGTTCCCAACTTTGATTTTTTAGGATGCGACGCAAGTTATAACATGAGAAGGACACAGAAAATAACATTAATAAGTATCAAGCAATGTGCGGAATCATAAACAAAACCATTCCATAACAAAATACGGCTGTGAGCAAAACTAAAATTTTGTAAAACCATGGCTGCACCTGCCTCGCAGCATGCGGAATCATAAACAAAACCATTACATAACAAAATACGGTAGAGAGCAAAACTAAAATTTTGTAAAACCATGGCTCCACCTATATTGTTCTATATGAGTCATGGACCCCTAAGAAACGCGTTAAAAGCAACCTACAAGGAGCTCACTTTCTTAGGAAAGTGAGAGGTGTTACCAGGGAAGACCGTCTAAGTAATGAAGATGTTAGGAATAAACTGGATATTTATAATACTAATGGTAAGACTCGACAAAATAAAACACTGTAGAATGAATGCAGAGAGAATCCCAAGCCTAGCCACGCTGTGCCAGCCAAGAGGAAAAGGGACATAAGAACACCCAGAATGAAGCGGCAGTGGAAAGTGAAGACGAAACGGGCACAAGTGCCTAAGCCTTCAAATGCAGTAGAAGAAGGGATTTCCCTTGTCACCCATTCCAAGAAAATGCGATGAAGTTATGCAGTAGAAATTTATTGCAACGAAATGTCCCTTAAAGTTCGATTAAAATCATTGTCAGAAGTTGATCATCTCCCTTATCACAATGGTAGAATATTAGACATCCTAATTCTGATGGTGAGATTCGTAGTGGAGGCAAGATTTAAGAAAACGTCCCAGCATACTCTCTGGCCGGTTGTCTAGACTTCGGCATCTCGGTTTTGGACGAATTGGACGAGTTAAGGCCACTTTGGAAGGAGAAAATCGGTTTGACATCAGTTCTTCGGAATGGTGTACTGACAGCACCTGCCCACACAGCCGTGCACAAACTCAGGCAGAAACCCAACAGAGTAACGGTAACACATCGGATGACCAGTTCTGGTATTTCTGTTAGACGTCTCTGCTATAACTGGCTACTGTAGTCTTATGGAGAGGCTGATCATGAAACTCCCTTTTTTCTAATATATGAGGGTTGCCCAGAAAACAATGCACCGCATTTTTTATTCAACAATTCTTTATTGAACATAATGAGAATTACACACACGAAAGAATGGTGTTTTATCTACACACCCTATTTTTCCACGTAATCTCCGTCCCATTCTATGGCCTTCCTCCAGCGCGAAACAAGGGCATGTATTCCGGAATGATATTTTAACTCTGCAGCGGAGTGTGCGCTGATATGAAACTTCCTACCAGATTAAAACTCTGCCGCACCGAGACTCGAACTCGAGACCTTTGCCTTTCGCGAGCAAGTGCTCTACCATCTGAGCTACCCAAGCACGACGCACGCTCCGTCCTCACAGCTTCACTTCTGCCAGTACCTCGTCTCTACCTTCCAAACTTTACAGAAGCTCTCCTGCGAACCTTGCATAACTAGCACTCCTGAAAGAAAGGATATTGCGGAGACATGGATTAGCCACAGCCTAGGGGATGTTTTCATCAGCGCACACTCCGCTGCAGAGTGAAAATCTTACTCTGGAAACTCCGTGCCCTGTCACTAACTGTACTTCTGTCGACAACAGGTGCCCATAAACTTTGCACAAGCGTTTTTCAATATTCCCCACAGTTTCTTTCTCTGTAGTGAGAAATTACATGACGGCACTTTGCTTGTAACGTGCATCACCTACAGACGAAATTTTGAAACTATCCTGCAGCTACGCTATCTGTCGTAAATGACAAAACTTGACGCGCTCTTTCAGGAGACTTCAAATAATACGAGGGCAGTTCAATAAGTAATGCAACACATTTTTTTTCTGAAACAGGGGTTGTTTTATTCAGCATTGAAATACACCAGGTTATTCCCCAATCTTTTAGCTACACAACACTATTTTTCAACGTAATCTCCATTCAATGCTACGGCCTTACGCCACCTTGAAATGAGGGCCTGTATGCCTGCACGGTACCATTACACTGGTCGATGTCGGAGCCAACGTCGTACTGCATCAATAACTTCTTCATCATCCGCGTAGTACCTCCCACGGATTGCGTCCATAATTGGGCCAAACATATGGAAATCCGACGGTGCGAGATCGGGTGCATGAGGAAGAACAGTCCACTGAAGTTTTGTGAGCTCCTCTCGGGTGCGAAGACTTGTGTGAGGTCTTGCGCTGTCATGAAGAAGGAGAAGTTCGTTCTGATTTTTGTGCCTACGAACACGCTGAAGTCGTTTCTTCAATTTCTGAAGAGTAGCACAATACACTTCAGAGTTGATCGTTTGACCATGGGGAAGTACATCGAACAGAATAACCCCTTCAGCATCCCAGAAGACTGTAACCGTGACTTTACCGGCTGAGGGTATGGCTTTAAACTTTTCTTGGTAGGGGAGTGGGTGTGGCGCCACTCCATTGATTGCCGTTTTGTTTCAGGTTCGAAGTGATGAACCCATGTTTCATCGCCTGTAACAATCTTTGACAAGAAATTGTCACCCTCAGCCACATGACGAGCAAGCAATTCCGCACAGATGGTTCTCCTTTGCTCTTTATGGTGTTCGGTTAGACAACGAGGGACCCAGCGGGAACAAACCTTTGAATATCCCAACTGGTGAACAATTGTGACAGCACTACCAACAGAGATGTCAAGTTGAGCACTGAGTTGTTTGACGGTGATCCGTCGATCATCTCGAACGAGTGTGTTCGCACGCTCCGCCATTGCAGGAGTCACAGCTGTGCACGGCCGGCCCGCACGCGGGAGATCAGACAGTCTTGCTTGACCTTGCAGCGATGATGACACACGCTTTGCCCAACGACTCACCGTGCTTTTGTCCACTGCCAGATCACCGTAGACATTCTGCAAGCGCCTATGAATATCTGAGATGCCCTGGTTCTCCGCCAAAAGAAACTCGATCACTGCCCGTTGTTTGCAACGCACATCCGTTACAGACGCCATTTTAACAGCTCCGTACAGCGCTGCCACCTGTTGGAAGTCAATGAAACTATACGAGACGAAGCGGGAATGTTTGAAAATATTCCACAAGAAATTTCCGGTTTTTTCAACCAAAATTGGCCGAGAAAAAAAAATGTGTTGCAATACTTATTGAACTGCCCTCGTACATACATAACGATTCATAGCACCTTTTCAGGCTGAGAAAAAAAATACGGTGCATTGCTTTTTGGGCAACCCTCGCAGCGTGGCGGCATTTATCTGGGTACGTGAACTGCAGTCGAGTAGGCCAAATGGAACAGAATGTTTGAATTCTGGACGTCAAAGCGAGGAAGCTGTAGCAGTTCGCAGGTGACAGCTATAGTTTTCAAGTTTTATATGAGATCGTTTATTTGCACCGAGCGAGGTGGCGCAGTAGTTGGCACTCAGGACTCGCATTCCGCAGGACGACAGTTTAAATCCGCGTTCGGCCGTCCTCATTTAGGTTTCCCATGATTTTCCTACATCGCTTCAGGCAAATGCCGGGATGGTTCCTTTGAAAGGACACGGCCGACTTCCTTCCCCATCCTCCCCTAATCCGATGGGGCCGACGACCTAGCTGTTTGGTCCCCTTCCCCAACTCAACTTAGCAATCAATTATTTGCAGAGGTCCGCAGCTCGTGGTCGTGCGGTAGCGTTCTCGCTTCCCACGCCCGGGTTCCCGGGTTCGATTCCCGGCGGGGTCAGGAATTTTCTCTGCCTCGTGATGACTGGGTGTTGTGTGATGTCCTTAGGTTAGTTACGTTTAAGTAGTTCTAAGTTCTAGGGGACTGATGACCATAGATGTTAAGTCCCATAATGCTCAGAGCCATTATTTGCAGAGTCTGTACTCGCAAATTTATTTTGCTAGCGTTTAGTGTGATGAACGAGTGGTGAATTGCGAACGTGATCCGGTAGTTAGGCGTGAAGCATTGCAGGGACAGGGAAGTAGCTTTTTTTTCTCGTCAGTTGGGTGCTGACTACAGCATAGTCACGTAGTTAGTTCGATGCATTACACTCGTTTTTGGCGTTCTCTCCTGCGTTAGTGCCTTACTAGAAGACGTGTAGAGAAAAGATGTATTTACGTCACTGCTAAAAATTCAATCAATGTTCACGTATATTTTCGTTCCCACGTAGTATACAGGGTGGTCCATTGATCGTGACCGGACCAAATATCTCACGACATAAGCGACAAACGAAAAAAACTACAAACAACGAAACTTGTCTACCTTGAAGTGGAGAATCAGATGGCGCTATGGTTGGCCCGCGAGATGGCGCTGCCATAGGTCAAACAGATATCAACTGCGTTTTTTTAAATAGGAACCCCCATTTTTTATTACATATTCTTGTAGTACGTAAAAAAATATGAGTGTTTTAGTTGGACCACTTTTTTCGCTTTGTGATAGATGGTGCTGTAATAGTCACAAACATATGGCTCATACTTTTAGACAAAGTTGGTAACAGGTAGGTTTTTCAAATTAAAATACAGAACGTAGGTACAGTCGTGCTCAAAAGTATCCGAACGACCTGAATTGCATTTCGCCTGATTCGCATACAACCCTCATAACGCAGCTGTCTAGCAGGTCCTCTAATTCCTCCTCGGTACAGTCGTTTGACTATTGAAAATGGTTCCAACAAATCACCACTAGGAAACACTGCTCTGTATCGCAATAACTCAAGATGTAATGTAATGCCGCGATACTACAGATATCAGGGAACACCTTATCACAGATAAGACTGTCCTTAAGGCTTGTAAGCCCACATTTATTACAATAAATGACATACCTGAAATGTTACCACTCTCATTATTACGCCAGATAGGTAATACACGTAGTAAGTTCGTCGTATCGTGATTTCCTCTTCAAAGTAACATACTGTACTTATTATTTAACACAAAATGACATTAAAAATTTAAGTTGAGAATATGTATGAACTTGAAATGACACGACGAACCATCTCGTTCTGAATATGGATTCAAACCCAGGTCACGCAGACAAAGAAAAAGATTTCGTGACTGACGGAAACTAACAGTCATTCCTGACAAGGCATACAGAGAGTAATATACCTTGATTTTAGACAGTTTCAGTTAGGAAATGTCAACTTAAAATTACATAACGTAAACATTTTTAACGGACGCGAATTCCTAGCCAGCATCTATTGTCCCTGTTAACGAACTACGAGAGATGTTAAATATTGCTTCTTCAAAAGTAACTTACTTGAAATACCGTGAGGTAAAGCTTTGTGTTGGACAGGGTTTCGAACCCAGAACCTAGTCGGATGTTATCGAAGCACAATCAACTGTGACATATCGGATTTTCTCGGCAGTAGCAAGATGTTTTAACTGAAATGACGAGGCGAAACATTATTTTTTTCCTTCCCAGGACTCAAACCCAGCACCTATCGCTGTTATATTCTAGAGAAAACGAACGTTAAATATGGGTTTGTTACACCAGCAGCGACATGTGAGCATGTTTGAGCTAGAAATAATATGACGAAGAGTTCAGTGCTGACTGGTAATCGAACCCCACACGTAACGTTGTTGACTACACACAAAGAGACGTCAGCTCGGAATAACATCCTTGAACTTACAGTGATCTCGCAAATAGTCCTGTGTCTCACTGGGATTCAAAAAGTCAGATATCGTTAGTGTTGACAACGTATGAAAATACATGAAAAATCAAAATTATTATCCACCAGGAGATTGTTATTCTCATGCTATAGCTTGATAATACATAATGAAAACTTTACTGCCGGGCCATGATTCGAGCCCATTCACGGGCAATATGTGGAGATGTTGAGGAATATGCAGTTTTGGACAAAAAACAAATTGAAGTCGAGCTGTATTGTCACGAAGGGATTAAATTCCGCGTTAAGGGCAGTCTGAGTTGCATTACCAGTTCAGAACTAATTTTATCGACATACAGAAGCTCAAATAAAAGGTGGAATAAGTATCCTGTGACCCTACATAGCGTTGGTTTCGTCACTAGAAATAAATAACTAGTACAAGAAAGGCTACTGGTGACAGAGTTTCTACATGTCGTCACTCGTGACTTGTTGTGGTTGAACCTAATATCCACTTGGTAGAGAAGGAATATCACGTTTAATGTGAAATTCAGACCACAATGCCATTATACCTTCTTCACTTGGCGTAGCCAGAAGAGAATAAAATCTGTCTCTCCCAGACCATAAAGATACAAATATATCAGCAATCCAACAGACCACAAAATCCTCTTCCCTGGAGCTCACTTTTCTATTGTAACGCAGTTGCGCCACAATAGCTGAGAATTCTGACACACAGGCTCCCTGTAGTGGTTTGCAGCATATCCAGTACATTCATTTACTTGGTTGACCGAATCGCCATGAACTAGCTGTCTCGGCTACCTAGTGCATACATTCGACTCTATTTTGTAATCACCGAAATAAAATCACGTAACTGACACCTACACAGAACTACCAACAGTGTAGAATGCAGAAATTTATATAGGAAATGTTCCTTTTCCACTTGAGCTACTCTATTGCGCTATCTCTTTGTTGAAAACGTCGTGGGGTGCAAAAGAAAAGTTGTAACTGTCTGTCTCTCAGAAGCCTTCATCCGGCCATACGCATTATGTCACAACACTGTGGAATCCGCGAGTCGGCCTTCAGCGGCCGTGGCGAGTGGACGCGCTGCGTGTTACGTCGTCGCTGCTGCTGGCTGTGTGCTGTTTACTGGTGAGTAGACGCTGTTCTAGCGCCACAATAACGTGTTATTGTGCGACAATATTTAGAACCGGAAGATGAACGACATAACGCGCAGAGACACGTTGAAATTTGTATTCGATCACAACTATGCACGACCGAAGTCTTTTGAGATAGAATTATGGATTCAGGAAAGTGTGAAACGATCCTTTGACGATATTATCGGCGTACACCTGTCGATCGTTAGTAGCGTTGTCTACATCAAGTTTAAAACCACTCATATTTGCGAACAGATCTTGCAGTCATGTAGTGGTAAGCTTAAATTTAAGCACCGTGGTGGGAACATCGGAGAGGTTAAGGTTTTGAATGCAGGATTTGGTCTTCGAACTCTTCGAATTTTTGAGTTACCATTTGAAGTACCTGCGGCTGAAATCGACGCGGTGCTCAAAAATTATGGTAAAGTTGTTAGCAATGTTGCCGAAAAGTGGGCGACGTTTAAGGTTCCTGTCCTGAACGGTTTTCGGCAGGTTAAAATGGAACTGCAGAGGCACATACCATCTTACGTTACTATTTGTGGGTACAGGGCGATCGTCATATATGACGGTCAACCGCGTACCTGCTCTGGGTGCGGTGCCACGGATCACGTTCGTGCTCAATGTATCCAACGAAGGGTGACGCAGTTGCCACCAGGAGACACCGTGCCAGCTAATACGATGACATATGTGGCGGCAGCCCGCACGAACAGGGCCAACGTGGAACATTCAGTTGTGGACACAATTTCAACGCCTTGGACGACGTCCAAGTGACGCCAATGGAAACTTCCACCACAGAGGACATCACTGATGTAACCCCTGAGGTTCCAACGGAAACTAACGAGCCAGTGGGTACGAATTTGGCCAGCCTTCACTGTGATGTACACTCCCAAGGAAACATCAACGATTCGGACACTGGCAACAAACAGATGGCTGTCTCAGCGCAAACGGCAGGATTAACTGGTGGGCAAGATAGCGTTTCATCTCCAGAGGCTGACGAAAATGGAAGGCGAGGCAGTTCGCCGAAGAAACATAAGAAAAGGAGGATAGCCCACAAGAATGCCGAGCAAACTGCACCAAGTTTGCGTGAGAAAGGTTTGCAAATTGCCCGCGACCTTACCGATGCCCTACATGGACACTCTGATGAGAAGCAACAGAGTGGCACCAGCGATGTGGCAGACACCACGAAGCCCCATTCAGAGGTCGGAGACCACGCTCTCGCTGAAGGGGAAAAGACTCCACGACGGGTCTTCAGGGATAGACACCACGAAGCCCCATTCAGAGGTCGAAGACCACGCTCTCGCTGAAGGGGAAAAGACTACACGACGGGTCTTCAGGGATAGACACCACGAAGCCCCATTCAGAGGTCGGAGACCACGCTCTCGCTGAAGGGGAAAAGACTACACGACGGGTCTTCAGGGATAGACACCACGAAGCCATATTCAGAGGTCGGAGACCACGCTCTCGTTGCAGGGGAAAAGACTACACGACGGGTCTTCAGGGATAGACACCACGAAGCCCCATTCAGAGGTCGAAGACCACGCTCTCGCTGAAGGGGAAAAGACTCCACGACGGGTCTTCAGGGATAGACACCACGAAGCCCCATTCAGAGGTCAAAGACCACGCTCTCGCTGAAGGGGAAAAGACTACACGACGGGTCTTCAGGGATAGACACCACGAAGCCCCATTCAGAGGTCGGAGACCACGCTCTCGCTGAAGGGGAAAAGACTACACGACGGGTCCTCAGGGATAGACACCACGAAGCCATATTCAGAGGTCGGAGACCACGCTCTCGCTGAAGGGAAAAAGACTACACGACGGGTCTTCAGGGATAGACACCACGAAGCCCCATTCAGAGGTCGGAGACCACGCTCTCGCTGAAGGGGAAAAGACTACACGACGGGTCTTCAGGGATAGACACCACGAAGCCATATTCAGAGGTCGGAGACCACGCTCTCGCTGCAGGGGAAAAGACTACACGACGGGTCTTCAGGGATAGACACCACGAAGCCCCATTCAGAGGTCGGAGACCACGCTCTCGGTGAAGGGGAAAAGAATACACGACGGGTCTTCAGGGATAGACACCACGAAGCCCCATTCAGAAGTCGGAGACCACGCTCTCGCTGAAGGGGAAAAGACTACACGACGGGTCTTCAGGGATAGCTCGACACACCTTCGTCTGGCTGAGACAGCCTCACACACCAAGAGGGACTCAGTTATGTTGGCAACTGGGCAGATGACGTAGAAGGCATGTCAGTGGACACTGAAACGAATAAGGTCGGCTCAGCGAAAGGTGCTTCCTCAGCTGTGAGGGATGAAGAACTCATAAGGACAGGACCTGCTTCAACAACTCCGACAGGGCACGCTGATTACTTTTCTGATACTTATTAATGGTTCCCACCGACGTCTCCCTTCCATACTTGGATTAAGACTTCGCACCACTAACTGGAAATGCCTCCTCCGTTTCAGGACTACAAGTTAGCCACGTTAAATATCAATAAAATTGACTCAGAAGCTGTACAGTCTTCGCGACTACCTTTACAGCTGTGACGCGGATATTGTGATGCTGCAGGAGGTGGACGACAACCTTCACCTAGACATTCCTGGCTACGAAGTGGTAAAAAACACCACTCCGGATAGCTCCTCCGGGACTGCTTTCCTAATCAAAGAGGGAGTGACCATCTCTGACGTCGAACTACTGGAAAACGGGAGAGGCATTTCGTGTCTAATTCACGGTATACGATTTATAAACATCTACGCCCCTTCTGGTAATCAAAATAGAGTGCGCAGAGCCCAGTTCTTTGCTACTGACCTGTTATATCTGTTACGACGGAATACAGAAGACGTGGTACTTGGGGGTGACTTCAACTGCGTTTTAAAGCCTAAGGGTCGAAGGCCGAATTTTAATGGTTGTCCAACTCTCGCAGAAACAGTGCGTCAGCTCGAACTGGAGGACACATGGGAAATACTACATGGGAACCAAAGCTGCTTTACGTATTACACCGCACAAACTGCCAGCCGCATCGATAGGATCTATGTGGGGAAAACTCTGAGGGGGCAAATATCGGCAACGGAAACGTGGCCAATATGTTTCTCAGACCACTTGGCCTACCACTGTACCATTCGTATGACCAGACAGAAAACGTTCTGTGGCAAAACAGGATGGAAATTAAATGCAGACATCCTCCGAGAGCAAGGGCTACGAGAACAGTTGCAGGAGGTCTGGGAATCGAGTCTACACAGACAGGCTACTTTTCCGTCTGTCACGATGTGGTGGTGCCACTATACGAAGCCTCAACTTATTAGGTGCTTGAAGGCCTATAGCTACGCCAGGAGCCGCTTGCAAAAGGAGACCTTTGAATTTTACTTTACACGCCTACCTGATTTATACTCCGAAACGTATGTCACGCACGAAAACACCGTACAAATTAAAAGTATGAAGGCAAAGTTGTTACTACTGAAACGGAAACAAATGGAAGGTCCCAAAATCCGCTCTAGAGACACCAACAGTACTTCCGATGAACGTCCATCCTCGTTCCACCTCGGCAGAGAGAAACGACGAGCAAGACAAAAACTGATCAGTAAATTGAAAACGGAAGATGGCAGCTTACTGACGACTCAGATGGAAATAAAGGATTATATCACTGACTATTACCGGAGACTCTATATGGCAGACCCGCCATGCAAGATCTAACAGCGAAACTACCCGAGGCTGACAGGGAGTCACTGATGAGTGAAGTCACTGCGGAAGAACTTAAGATGGCCTCGAGGAAGGCTCAGCCTAATGAATCTCCTGGCGCGGATGGACATCCCATTGAATTTTATAAGGAATACTGGCATCTACTGGAAAATTGTTTTGTGCATATATGTAACGAAATTAGAGCAGGTCTGCAACTACCAGAAGACTTCAATGGCAGTTTAATTGTACTTGTTCCGAAACAACACCCACACGAAGACATCAATCATTTTCGACCAATGTCCCTCCTGAATTCCGACTATAAGATTGTGGCCCGCGTGTTTGCAAATACACTCCCGGAAATGGAAAAAAGAACACATTGACACCGGTGTGTCAGACCCACCATACTTGCTCCGGACACTGCGAGAGGGCTGTACAAGCAATGATCACACGCACGGCACAGCGGACACACCAGGAACCGCGGTGTTGGCCGTCGAATGGCGCTAGTTGCGCAGCATTTGTGCACCGCCGCCGTCAGTGTCAGCCAGTTTGCCGTGGCATACGGAGCTCCATCGCAGTCTTTAACACTGGTAGCATGCCGCGACAGCGTGGACGTGAACCGTATGTGCAGTTGACGGACTTTGAGCGAGGGCGTATAGTGGGCATGCGGGAGGCCGGGTGGACGTACCGCCGAATCGCTCAACACGTGGGGCGTGAGGTCTCCACAGTACATCGATGTTGTCGCCAGTGGTCGGCGGAAGGTGCACGTGCCCGTCGACCTGGGACCGGACCGCAGCGACGCACGGATGCACGCCAAGACCGTAGGATCCTACGCAGTGCCGTAGGGGACCGCACCGCCACTTCCCAGCAAATTAGGGACACTGTTGCTCCTGGGGTATCGGCGAGGACCATTCGCAACCGTCTCCATGAAGCTGGGCTACGGTCCCGCACACCGTTAGGCCGTCTTCCGCTCACGCCCCAACATCGTGCAGCCCGCCTCCAGTGGTGTCGCGACAGGCGTGAATGGAGGGACGAATGGAGACGTGTCGTCTTCAGCGATGAGAGTCGCTTCTGCCTTGGTGCCAATGATGGTCGTATGCGTGTTTGGCGCCGTGCAGGTGAGCGCCACAATCAGGACTGCATACGACCGAGGCACACAGGGCCAACACCCGGCACCATGGTGTGGGGAGCGATCTCCTACACTGGCCGTACACCACTGGTGATCGTCGAGGGGACACTGAATAGTGCACGGTACATCCAAACCGTCATCGAACCCATCGTTCTACCATTCCTAGACCGGCAAGGGAACTTGCTGTTCCAACAGGACAATGCAAGTCCGCATGTATCCCGTGCCACCCAACGTGCTCTAGAAGGTGTAAGTCAACTACCCTGGCCAGCGAGATCTCCGGATCTGTCCCCCATTGAGCATGTTTGGGACTGGATGAAGCGTCGTCTCACGCGGTCAGCACGTCCAGCACGAATGCTGGTCCAACTGAGGCGCCAGGTGGAAATGGCATGGCAAGCCGTTCCACAGGACTACATCCAGCATCTCTACGATCGTCTCCATGGGAGAATAGCAGCCTGCATTGCTGCGAAAGGTGGATATACACTGTACTAGTGCCGACATTGTGCATGCTCTGTTGCCTGTGTCTATGTGCCTGTGGTTCTGTCAGTGTGATCATGTGATGTATCTGACCCCAGGAATGTGTCAATAAAGTTTCCCCTTCCTGGGACAATGAATTCACGGTGTTCTTATTTCAATTTCCAGGAGTGTAGAATTAAAAACGTCCTAGGGACGATAATCCATCACAGCCAGTCAGCAGCAGTACCTGGACGCACTATCTTCAAAAGTCTTGCGGATTACAGAGAGATCATCTCGTTCAGTGCAATTACACGGCCGACTGCAGCAATTCTTGCTTTAGACCAATGTAAGGCTTTTGACCGGGTTTCGCACCGCTATCTGTTCCAAATTATGAAACATCTTGGATTCGGTGACGACTTCATTACAGTGATTCAAAATATGTACACCGCTGCCACTTCTAAGGTCATTGTTAATGGTCAGCTCACCCGGCCGATTCCTATTGAAAGATCAGTAAGACAAGGATGCCCCATGTCTATGCCTCTCTACGTAATAGCAATCTCCGGATGCTCCATTGCAAACTTCAGGGCTTAACTGTCTACTCATGCAACATAAAATGTATTGCGTATGCGGACGACGTGAGTGCTGTCATACGGTCGGAACAGGAGCTACGGGAGATCACTGACAGTATCACTGAATACGAACGAGCATCAGGCTCCAAATTAAATTATACGAAGACCAGATTATTGCCGATTGAGGGAGGCTTTCCGACAGATGTAACTTGTCCCTACAGGTTGTGCGAGAGTGTCAAACTGCTAGGTATAAAAATCAGCAGTTGCCCTATACGAACAACGGCAGTCAATTGGAAAGAACTCTTGGCCATCACGAAAGCCTGCCTTCAACAAAATAAAAGCAGAGAACAGAATCTGCTTCAACGAGTTCAATTCATCAATACCAAGATCCTTTCCAAAATCTGGTATGTTGGGCAGGTTCTCCCGGTGGTAGACACTATTGCCAGGGGCATCATGTCGGCAGTCGGATGGTATGTTTGGAGGGGTGAGATATTCAAGGTGGGGATCAACGTCGTCACTCTCCCTCCGGCGGAAGGGGGCCTGGGTCTAATAGATGTCCCAACGAAATGCAAGGCTCTGCTCGTACGTAATACACTGCAGCTGTGCCACAAATATCCCGACAGCGCACTTCGTATGGCCATAAGGACATATCAACCATACAACATGCTAATACCAATAAACCTGGGGGAAGTGCACTATAAGGCGAATCATATCAGGATGTTTCTCCTAGAAGCCAGCTCCATTAAGTGATCTAACATCTGCTCAACTATATCGGCTGATGAACGAAACTGGAAGAGCCAACCGCATGGTGACGAAGTACCCCTCTACGGATTGGACTAGAATCTTCACAAACATCAATGTTCTAGGTACTGACGTCCGATCCACTTGGTACAAAATTGTCAATCAGACAATACCAACTAGAGAGCGACTCCATAAAATACATCTGTCGGTGTCAGACAAGTGTCAAGAATGTAATGTCATCGACACCTTACAACACCGTTGTGCCTGTGGTGAGAACGGCCATATATTGAACTGGTGTCGTAGGACCATGGCATCGATCTGCAGGACAACAACGCAGAACATCTCTCTAACATCGATTCTCCAACCGGATGGAACTTACTATCCGGTAACCAAAAAGAACACGTGGACGTGGTTGGCAGCGCACACGCTGCACTACATCATTACCGTCCAGGAAGACCGGACATACACTGCTGGCCACCGTAAATGCAACATCAAGAAAGACAAGAGGTAGCACAACAAAATTTATTTTGTAGATAACATGTTGACCAATTATCAAATGATTACGTTTACAGACGTCTGTGACATGTGGTTCCTGCCAGAATCAGTAGCCAGAGTAGCCGCCATTGTTGGAGATCACCGCTGCCACACGTCTCGGCATTGAGTCAAAGAGACGTTGGATGTGTTCCTGGGGTACAGCAGCCCAAGCAGCTTCCACACGTTGCCAAAGATCATCTGGTGTGGCAGCTGGGGATGTAATCTGGGTCACTCGTTGAGCAACCATAGACCACATGTTTTCTATCGGCGAAAGATCCGGAGAGCGAGCCGGCCAGGGAAGCAATTCAATCTGGTTATTGACGAAGAACCTTTGGACAATGCGTGCCACGTGTGGTCGCGCATTATCCTGTTGAAATATGGCTGTGGCCGAGCCCTGAAGGTAAGGAAGGACAACTGGCTCCAGCACCTCGGATATGTAGCGCCGGCTATTTAAAGTACCGGCAATGCGTACTAGAGGCGTGCGAGAGTAATATCCAATACCGCCCCATACCATAATACCCGGTGCAAGACCAGTGTGGCGGTGCATAAGGCAGCTGTCCAGCATCCTCTCTCCACGGTGTCTCCACACTCGAATCCGACCATCGTGGTGCTGCAGACAGAAGCGTGCCTCGTCAGTAAAGACAACGTCATTCCATTCTCCCGTCCACATCCGTCTGTCATCACACCATTGGTGACGGAGACGTCTGTGGTTCTGCGTCAATGGTAGACGAAGCAATGGACGTCTTGCGGACAGACCACTCTGCTGTAAACGGCGTCGAATGGTACGCGCAGACACTGGATGATGCGTTACAGACGCAATGTGCTGTGCTATGGTTCGGGATGTCACTGAGCGATCCGTCACTGCCATGCGCACAATTTGCCTATCAGCACGTGCAGGGGTGCACCGAGGTGAATGCGATCGACCACGTCGGTCCGTCGTACCCTCCTGCATCCAACGGTCACATATCCGCATTACAGTTGTTTGGTTTCGTCCAACACGACTAGCGATTTCTCTGTATGATAATCCACAATCTCGGTAAGCCACTATCCTTCCTCTGTCGAACTCGGATACTTGATCAAAAGATGTTCGCTGTTGTCTACGAGGCATAACTGATCGTCTTGTGAAACAACCACAAGGTAAACACACGTGCCGAACGTACACTCGTCGAAATCGCCAAGCCTTAAATGGCGCTATGAGGTGGCGCCACAGGCGCGCGTGATGTGCGTCTGCGCAGAAATTCTAATCAGTTGCATATCTCATCGCTGCAAACTCATGGTGTAAATTTCACTTGATTCGGATGCTTCCATCAGGGTGTTGCATTTACGGTGGCCAGCAGTGTACATGGGCTACAGAGTATACCTAGCCACACAGGCTAAGTTATAAGAGGATGCTAGACGAACAGATGGATGAACGAACAGCGGTTCATTTTAAAAACTCAAGTTCACTTTTTTTTTCTTCTTACATTAGGACTTTGTTTTGTACTATCATCGATAGTCGAGGGAAAGGTTTCAGTTTGTGACTCACGTTGTGAATGTCACTTTATCCGAAGGAACTTTGCCTAACATCACACTCCAGCACACCACAGGACGGTCTGCGGTCTTCAGCGACGTCTGCCCTCACAACTACGAGACGGAAACCAGGGCGAAAAAGAAAGGATCACTTAACGAACGAGGCCAAGCTTTACTGCTTGGGGTATATAAAGTGAAGGCTTATTAATTTCGAGAAGACGAGTTTTGAGAATCGCGTGTCAGCTGAGTCAGTGCCACCTTGTTGGAGGACGAGCAGGGGAATGTTTTCAAGGAAAATACTATTCTTTTCCTTACAGAAGAAGTCTTTTTATTTCGTCATGAAGAAGAACATTACGCAGGGGAATGATTTAAAGGAAAACAAGTTTCCTTTCTTTACAGAAGAAGTATTTTATTTCATCGTGAAGAAGAACAATTTCTATTAATGGCGATGAAACCAGGCCGAGAAGGCAACTTCTGGCGAGCGTAAGGATGGGTTGTAGGGGAAGAAGGAGACACCAAAAAAAAAAAAAAAGCCAGTAGTGTAGTGGAGACAAAACGTCGTGAGTTCAAATACATTTAAACGCAGTTCTGCTGTCTGCTGAAGTTATCAATCGAATGGAACTTTGAACATAATTCCCTTCACTTCTCAATCCATAATAGTTGCATGTGGAAAAAGGGCCAACTACTACGACAATTTGTTCTTTTCAGGTTTAATGGAAGGCCAGGAAGAAGATGCATCACGAAACTTCTGTATTATGTATGTGGAGAGCGCATCATGCCAAAATACGTCAGAATAGTATTTTCTACATTAGTTGTCTTGTGGTAGTGACATTTTATTCTTCTTCAAAACTTGTTTGACAGCTTTAACTCCGAACAAGTTATCTACATGCATGTAATCAATAAACTGCATGTGTATTGTCAGACTGTTATAGATAACATCAGAGAATTCGCATATATCGTTGATGATTAATTTCTCTCTCATGTTTACTATTTTTTAAACAATACTAAAGGAAACCCTACGAAAACTGTGCACTGTATTATAAGTAATGAAATAAAACTACCCACGATAATAATAAATGAAAAGCACCAGTTTGCTTTTTTTCTACAATATTATTTTTATTGCAAACCGGTTTTCGGCTTACAAGGCCATCTTCAGACATTTACTGAGTATTATCACCAAAGAAGTTAATGTAAATGTCTGAAGATGGCCTTGTAAGCCGAAAACCAGATAGCAATAAAAATAATATTGTAGAACAAAAGCAAACTGGTGCTTTTCATTTATTATTATAATGTTGTTCTACCAAGAACCGACGGAAGTTTCTGTTAATACCCACGATAACCTTACGACGAAAGTCCGTTTTAATAAAGCTGAGTATCTGTACACAAGTGTGCCTCTATCGAACCAAATTAGTAGAATACTACTCACTTAGATTTCGATTGGGTCTGTGTTTAGTTGGTATGCTGTGTCATACTGAAGAGGTATGCAAATATAGCATTTCATAAATAAAGTTATGTATTCCTAGAAACCCAAAAGTTGCTTCTCAGCAACGGAAAGAGGCATTACCTGTTGTGCAGCATTGTAAGTTTTTCACCACTGCACTATGAGCCAAAAGTATTTTCTTGCGTTTTCCTTATCAATGTTTGATCTGACTGCTAGTAGCTCATTCACACAAGGAATAAAAACAACGTAGTCAGCGAGACTGGAATCGCGAACCAGAACAGACGCCTGTTTTACAGGTCGGCATGTTACCACAGAGCTAGCGAAGAGGTACGTATCTGGGATTCCGCTTACGAGTTTAATAGTGACTACAACTCGTAAATCGCTATTTAAAGGACAAGATTAGTTGCGATTTCCACGTGTAAAGACTTTCCTGGGTTGAAAATGGTAAATTTACAACCTTTTGTTACACCTCAAGCGATAATAACTCAGATTATTCAATGGAAATGACAGGAAAAATCAAGTGAACTTTGAGGCTTAATTCTGTGCACACCAGGAAGTAACTCGTCGATCACAGAGTTGCCAAACTTACCTTGCCTTATTGCCAAATCTCAGTTACAGTACCAGTAGGAAAAGACGTACCGATGTGTTCCTACAGAGGGCTGGGCAGTGACCAACGCTGGTATCTCAAAGACGCGGCTGGCACGGCCTGGAATACATAATGTGTCTGGTTCGCATTTCTGTAACTAGGTTTAGACACCGGAGCGTAGTTACTAATAATACTCAGAACTGGCTGCAAAGTAACCATCATAAATCAGTAACTCTCATAGTTGTTTCTATATTTCTTTCGTAAGTGTACCCAAAACTAACGAACTCATTCATGGACGTTCTCGTGCCTGGCCGATAGTCGAGCACAACAATCAAATAAAAATTTTAAAAAAGTTTGTGTGTGTGTGTGTGTGTGTGTGTGTGTGTGTGTGTGTGTGTGTGTGTGTGTGAGTGCGCGCGTCTGAGAAGAGACAGACAGAGAGAGAGAGAGAGAGATAAATATAAAAAAGAATGAGAAAGAAAGAGTAAATAACTGTTGGAAAGAAATTGCATCGTGGTATGTGAAGAAATCTTTCATTAAAGTGACACGTTCCACATCATTACGAAATGTATTGATGATCTATGGAACAAATATTAATCGAATCAAATCTAATCTAATCATATTGCTGACTAGCCATGAAGAGTCATGAATTACCGAAATTTTCGCCAATATCAGTAACCAAATCTAAACTTGAAAATAAAATACCACTGTTTTTGTAATGAACCGGGACTCCTATCAAGACCCTTTTGTCTCTGTTAACTAAACCACGAAAGATGTCTGATATACCTCCATTCAGAAGTAACAAAGTGTGCATGCATTTAAAGATGAAGCACATGATGTGAAGTTCTGTGATGGAGATACGAACCTAACACGTAATCGGATTTTTAACTAAGTAAAATCAAATGTTATGTATCGGGTTTTTCTTACCAGCTGCTAGGTGTTTGAATCTAAAGTAAGGATACAAATTTTTGTGCCTGAGCGACAATCGAACCGCACACCTACCGTCCTTCTTTATCATCCACCAATATAGCTTAAGTATCAATTGGTTACTCACCAACAGTAAGCTGTGTGCGTGTTCGACCACAAATAACGACACCTATTGCGAATGTTGCCATCACATGAACAGTCATTAAAAATGCATGTTAATTTTCACTAGCAGGCCGGTGTGCACATGATAGGGCTTGAAACGAAATTATGAATATTTTTGTACTGGATCAGTATTCGGACCCACATACTCACCTTTGGAGGAGACCTAGAGAAGATTTCAGTCTTGGGAAAAGGAACGAAATGACTGAATTATACTGTTCCGAGAGATTCAGATCCTCGAAAGAGGAGATACGAATTCAGATCACAATCCAGTACCCAATTTTTCAACGCCCGTTGTTCAATCAAGTACAAGTAAAATAAGAGCCCTGTTCCTTTAAATGGCTATTCTGATCACATGAAGCGCCATCTGTCGGACATTTTTTGAAATTTTGTATTTTTTGGTTCTAATACAACCCCATGTCATTCCAAGCATGTGTGTCAATTTGTAGCTCTCTATTATTCCCTGATTTATTCAGTTTTCAAATTTATACTGATTTTTTTATCACCCGGTACATTTTGTGGGAGACTGTAATCGTGATGGAAGTTTATACACCTGAATGATTGACACAACTAGTAGGAGAAAACGCTGCATACTAACCAACCCACCTCCTCTCCGTATCCTCCTATGACACGAGCACAAAAGAAATCTCGCTGCACTGATGTATTGTCTGATATATTGTTCGGAAAACGTATGTGATTCTTGTGCTAAATACAGCTCTATCAGATATCAATGTGGATGCGTACCAAGTGTATAAAAGTATATCTTGAAATACACAGAAAGGCACGAAGGGGTATTCGACTGAAACATAACCATGAACAAGATTGTAACTGGTGTCGACAGCATCGTCGTCTACCACCTCGACAAGTCGAACGGTGACAGTGCTCGGCCGGTTACTTACGTTTACTGGTGTCAATGCTACAGGATGAAAACACAGAAATGTTAATAACCTGAAGATCATTAACTTTGGCACCCATAGTAAAGTAAATCGGTCATCAGTTGGAAGATTGGTTTGAACACCACAGTGCTTTAATAGGCACTGTCCTGTTGGAGTGGTATGCCGTTGCTTTCCTCCGACCTTTGAGTTGACTTGCCTAGACAGTTAATAGGTTAGGTTAGGTTAGTGTTGTTTAACGTCCCGTCGACAACGAGGTCATTAGAGACGGCCTAGACAGTTAATAGGTGAACCTACAGTTTAATGTGGCTTTCTGACCACAGTGCAACTCGGCATTTTTCACATCAACAAACACTGCCCGAGGGAAAATAAGTGTAAAATGGGAGATAAAATTCGTGGGACTGACGAGGGATCGAATCCGAGACCTTCGTAGTCGTAGTGTTGCTATTTATCACTTTGCCGCCATGTAGCCACCACTGTGACTTCTGCTTGGCATTAAAATTAAGAATCCCTTGTTTGTGCCTGTAGTGCCTTCAAGTTGGCATAAACAGAAAAGGAGAAAAATTAAACAACATAAATGGTCTCTCTTTGATGCCTCAATCTTCATTGCCATTATGCGTCATATGAGAAAAAACGTACACTGGAAGGTCATGTTGTTTTATTTAAATGATTACGAAACCAGGTAAAACGAACAGTGAGGTTGTCAGTGAAAGCACATTAATTACCGTTGTTGCACAGCCCAGGGCCTGTAATGGTAAAGGGCCCGTTTAGATCATACATATTGTATACAGAAGTGGAAGAGAGAGCACCACTAAATTCTACAATCCGTATGCATTGCATAAACACAGAAATTACTGTTACAGTGTACTTATGGAGCCCAATGGGTTCGTTGCGTATTTTCTGGTGAGAAAGACCACTGGCAAACAGTCTTCGCTACATTAGGTTGCTTAAACTGGTGTCACTCTGAACTAGAATTTATGGTCAGCGACTAAGTGTAAGGTCAATGGGTCGGATGCGGGTTTTGCAACTGTGTAAATTTGAACTAATATTGCGAAAATTTTGAACGTGGATAGCTTAGAATGAAATCTTCCTGTTTATTGCAAAGGAAAACAACTTTTATTTGAGCTTCTGTTTATTCGAATTAACGCGGAATTTAATCCCTTCGTGACAATACAGCTCGACTACAATTTGTTTTTTTTCTATCTGAAAATTTTTTTCAAAACTGCAGATGCCTCAACATCTCCACATATTGCGCGTCAGTGGGTTCGAATCCTGGCCCGGCAGTAAAGTTTTCATTATCTATTATCAAGCTCTAGAATGAGAATACCTATTTGCTGGTGGATAATAATAATTTTGATTTTTAACGTATTTTCATTCGTTGTTAACACTAACGATATCTGACTTATTTGACTCCCAGTGAGACACAGAACTATTTGCGAGATCACTGTAAGTTCAAGGATGTTATTCCGAGCTACTGGTGAAGAAAAATTCGGTAGCTGACGTCTCTTTGTGTGTAGTCAACAACGATATGTGTGGGGTTCGATTACCAGTCAGCACTGAACTCTTCGTCATATTATTTCTAGCTCAAACATGCTCACATGTCGCTGCTGGTGTAACAAACCCATATTTAACGTTCGTTTTCTCTACAAAATAACAGCGATAGGTGCTAGGTTTGAGTCCTGGGAAGGAAAAAAATAATGTTTCGCCTCGTCATTTCAGTTAAAACATCTTGCTACTGCCGAGAAAATCCGATATGTCACAGTTGATTGTGCTCCGATAATAATCCAACTAGGTTCTGAGTTCGAATCCCTGTCCAACACCAAGCTTTACCTCACGGCATTTCAAGTAAGTTACTTTTGAAGAAGCAATATTTAACATCTCTCGTAGTTCGTTAACAGGGACAATAGATGCTGGCTAGGAATTCGCGTCCGTTAAAAATGTTTACGTTATGTAATTTTAAGTTGACATTTCCTTACTGAAACTGTCTAAAATCAAGGTATATTACTCTCTGTATGCCTTGTCAGGAATGACTGTTAGTTTCCGTCAGTCACGAAATCTTTGCTTAGTCTGCGTGACCTGGGTTTGAAACCATATTCAGAACGAGATGGTTCGTCGTATCATTTCAAGTTCATACATATTCTCAACTTAAATTTTTAATGTCATTTTGTGTTAAATAATAAGTATGTTACTTTGAAGAGGAAATCACGAATACGACGAACTTACTACGTGCATTACCTATCTAGCGTAATAATGAGAGTGGTAACATTTCAGGTATGTCATTTATTGTAATAAATGTGAGCTTACAAGCCTTAAGGAGAGTCTTATCTGTGGTAAGATGTTCCCTGATATCTGTAGTATCGCGGCATTACATTACATCTTGAGTTATTGCGATACAGAGCAGTGTTTCCTAGTGGTGATTTGTTGGAACCATTTTCAATAGTCAAACGACTGTACCGAGGAGGGATTAGAGGACCGGCTAGACAGCTGCGTTATGAAGGTTGTATGCGAATCAGGCGAAATGCAATTCAGGTCGTTCGGATACTTTTGAGCACGACTGTACGTTTGAACATTTTATTTCGGTTGTTCCAATGTGATATATGTACCTTTTTTAACTTATAATTTCTGACAACGCATGCTGTTACAGCGTGATTACCTGTAAATACCACATTAATGCAATAAATGCTCAAAATGATGTCCGTCAACCTCAATGCATTTGGCAATACGTGTAACGACATTCCTCTCAACAGCGAGTAGTTCGCCTTCCGTAATGTTCGCACATGCATTGACAATGCACTGACGCATGTTGTCAGGCGTTGTCGGTGGATCACGATAGCAAATATCCTTCAACTTTCCCCACAGAAATAAATCCGTGGACGTCAGATCCGGTGAACGTCCGGGCCATGGTATGGTGCTTCGACGACCAATCCACCTGCCATGAAATATGCTATTCAATACCGCTTCAACCGAACGCGAGCTATGTGCCGGACATCCATCATGTTGGAAGTACATCGCCATTCTCTCATGTAGTGAAACATCTTGCAGTAACATCGCTAGAACATTACGTAGGAAATCAGCATACATTGCACCATTTAGATTGCCATCTAGAAAATGGGGGCCAATTATCCTTCTCCCATAATGCCGCACCATACATTAACCCACCAAGGTCGCTGATGTTCCACTTGTCGCAGCCATCGTGGATTTTCCGTTGCCCAATATTGCATACTATGCCGGTTTACGTTACCGCTCTTGGTGAGTGACACTACGTCGCTAAATAGAACGCGTGCAACAAATCTGTCATCGTCCCGTAATTTCTCTTGTGCCCAGTGGCAGAACTGTACACGACGTTCAAAGTCGTCGCCATGCAATTCCTGCTGCATAGAAATATGGTACGGGTGCAATCGATGTTGATGTAGCATTCTCAACACCGAAATTTTTGAGATTCCCGATTCTCGCGCAATTTGTCTGCTACTGATGTGCGGATTGGCCGCGACAGCAGCTAAAACACCTACTTGGGCGTCATCATTTGTTGCAGGTCGTGGCTGGCGTTTCACATGTGGCTGAACACTTCTTGTTTCCTTAAATAACGTAACTATCCGGCAAACGGCCCGGACACTTGGATGATGTCGTCCAGGATACCGAGCAGCATACATAGCACACACCCGTTTGGCATTTTGATCACAATAGCCATACATCAACACGATATCGACCTTTTCCGTAATTGGTAAACGGTCCATTATAAGACGAGTAATGTATCACGAAGCAAATACCGTCCGCACAGGCGGAATGTTACGTGATAGCACGTACTTATACGTTTGTGACTATTACAGCGCCATCTATCACAAAGCGAAAAAAGTGGTCCAACTAAAACATTCATATTACTTTACGTACTACACAAATATGTAATAAAAAATGGGGGTTCCTATTTTAAAAAAAACGTAGTTGGTATCCGTTTGACCTATGGCAGCGCCGTCTAATTGGCCAACCATAGCGCCATCTGGTTTCCCCCTTCAAGCTAGACGAGTTTCTTTCTTTGTAGTTTTTTCGTTTGATGCTTATTTCGTGAGATATTTGGCCCGGTCACTATCAATGGACCACCCTGTATATTCTTGTTTGCACATCTTGTCCTTCAACTGATATTGTTATTTTTATTACGGTTTATGGTTTTACAGACAAGATTAGCACGCATTCTTGGTTTTGACATTGTGTGTTAAAACGTCAATTGAAACTGAACTCACCTTGTTTGTGTGTTTCTTGTCGTGTGGTTTTTTTTTTTTTTTTTTTTTTAATTTGTGGTAAGTTCCTAGGGGACCAAACTAAAACTAACTTACGCTAAGGACAACACAAACACCCATGCCCGAGTGAGGACTCTAACCTCCAACGGTGGGGTGGGTGTGGGGGGTGGGGGGGAGGGGGGGGGGGAGAGCCGCGGGAACCGTGGCAAGACGCCCTATACCGCGCAGTTAGCCCGCGCGGCCTTGTCGGTATATGTGGGTTAAGAGCGTGACAGATTTCTTGTTGCATGCTCTTGAATCCGTTGAAGGTCGCCGTATTTATTTGTAGGTTCGTTCGCCAGTCTCTACTGCACTTAGTGTAGCTGAAACTTTCTATAGTAATAAGAATGACTACAAAGAGTAATATTTACGTTAGAATCTCACCTAATTATTTATGAGAGATGAACATTCTTTTATTTCTTCCTTGAATACAACTTTTACTATTACTTTCGAGTTGTAACCGGTAATATTCACAATTATTAGTTCCCTTCGTCTTTATCAGAGCAAGGACAAAATCTGAGTCATAAAGATTCAACGACAGAGATAATAAAAGTCAGAGATAATTTAACGATAATGTTCGCTTTTCTTACGCAAGGAGTTACGTCCTTGGTTCCTACACGCATCTTACTATCTGACAGTTATTTCGGTAAGGAAATGTGACGTTACAAATTACAGTATTATCCAATTACTTTGGTGAGATATTTTCAGTGATAGATCATTTCCAGATTAAAGTTTGTGGTTACATTCACGGGGAATCATCCCATTGTCCCACGTCTGGCTACAAACTGACCACTTTTAATTTTGATAGGATTTTCTGAAGTATTTTCTAACCGTCTGTGCTCAGTCAGATAAGCTATGCCTGTCAGTGTTTAGTTTCACATTTTTTTGTTTGTGTGTTGCTCTCTGATTGCTTGTTTTCTTACTATTTAAGGCCAGATTCCTTTATGAAACTGATTCATATAGCATCGCATACCTTCAATAAATCAGGGCTAATCTATTTATTCCTGTTAGTTGACCTCTGAATGAAGCGAAAATAGGAGTGCGGTGTGCAATTAGCACAGTACACATTACTGGACCGATCTTTTTCCATCAAACTGTAATGTCCGACAGATATGTGAAAATTATACTGCACACTTTTTTCAGAGAAATGATCTACCATTATTTGATACAGGTCAGTGCAGGAAAATATGCCAGCAATGCGTCTGTAGCTATCTTCGTAGTAGACCATCTTCAGATGTAAGACTGGACTGTCATCTTGTTCAGATTAGTCATGCCAGCAGTAACTGAATTAAAAACTACAGCCCTTTCGTTGAACACCGAATCTCTGTCTTTCCAAGCATTAATCATGATGTGTGCGGTCTGCTGTTAAGATTAACCGGATTTGGCATGTTAATTGTAAGGGGTGGCCGGATGCCAATCCTGTCACCACCTCGTACCCCTCTGGGACAGAATGTGAGAACCCCAACTGTCTGCATCTAGTGAAATCCATGGAAGAGTGCGAACATGTTTCAAATGTCTGCGAATCGTGTAACTGAGAAAGAACATGGAGACCAGCCCAGTATTCAACTAGTGGGATGTGGAAAACCGCCTAAAAACCACATCCAGGCTGGAAGGCACACTGGCCCTCGTCGTAGCCCACAGGACGGATTCGATCCAGGGCCAGTGCGGCTGCCCGAGTCCCTGGCGGGCTGTTGAACACTGAATAAAAGGAGCTATTTTATGACAAGGAATTCTCTTTTCAAATAGTTGCGCAACACCTCGAAGCTGAAATGGTTTTTATGAACTCTGAAGCCATGTTTGGATAGTAGCTGCTACTAGAAAAAGAAAACCACAATAAGCAAAACAGAAAGCACACTATCAACCAAGGTAAACGGTCGACAGCTGAAGTAAGAAATTTACCACCAGGTGGTAATAAATTTATCATCTACTAGCTGAGTGCCGGCATGTATTTATTCGAATCTTCTGTTAATATTAAAGGCAGTCCTAGGTTGCACACTGTTCTTCATTGGCTCAAGAAAGAAGCTTTTCGACCGGCTAGGGCACCATCAAGTTATCGCGGGTGCCGTGGGTCATCAGTCATAGCAGCGTAGAATAATACCACGCACATAAACTGCAAACATGGCCAGAACAAAATGCCGTAGTCGATCAGCGATCACACAGTGTATACATAGGTGAAGCGCATTGTTTTTGAGCCAATAAACAGCATTTTACATCCTAGAACTGTCTTTTAATGTTAATCACAATACACATTGAGGTGACAAAAGTCATCGGATACCTCCTAATTTCGTGTCAGACCTTTTTTTCCCGGTGCAGTGTACCAACTCTACGTGGCATGAACTCAACTAGTCGTTGGAAGCCCACTGCAAAAATATTAAGCCACTCTGCCTCTATAGCCGTCCATAATTGCGAAACCGTTGCCAGGGCAGGATTTTGTGCTCAAACCGACCTCTAGATTATATCCCATAAATATTCGATAGGTGACCAAATCATTCGCTCGGATTGTCCAGTATGACCTCTAAACCAATCGCGAACGATTGCAGTCCGGTGACATGGCGCAATGACATCCATAAAAACTCCATCGTTGTTTGCGAACATGAAGTCCATGAGCGGCAGCGAATGGTCTACAAGTAGCCGAACCTACCCATTTCCAGTCAGAGATCGGTTCAGTTGGGAGGACCCAGTCCATTCCAGGTAAACACAGCCCACTCTATTTACGGAGCCACCACAAGCTTGCACGGTGAATTGTTGACAATTTGGATCCAAGGCTTCGTGGGGTCTGCGCCACGTTCGAACCATACCATCAGCTCTTAACAACTGAAATCGGGACTCATTTGACCAGGCCACGGTCTTTCAGTCGTGTAGATTCCAATCGAAGTGGCCATGAGCTGAGCTCGGTCGGGTACTGCCATAGCCCATTGGCGCTGTTTTCACCGCACTGTCATAACGGGTACGTTCGTCGTGCGCCTCACGGAGTGTTGCTCGTCTTTTAGCACTGACAAATCTACATAAACGCGGCTGCTCTTGGTCGTTAAGTGGAGACCGCCAGCGTTGTACGCGGTGAGAGGCAACGCCAGAAATTTGGTACTCTCGGCACATTCTTGACACTGTGGCTCTCTTAATATTGACTTCCTTCGCGATTTCCGAAATGGAATGTCCCATGCGTCTAGTTCCAACTACCATTCCGCATTCAAAGTCTATTAACTCCCGTCATACTACCACAACCACGATGTTCACATGAGTCAGCTGAGTACAAACGACAGTTCCGCCAATGCACTGCCCTCTTATACTTTGTGTATACGATACTACCACCACATGTATGTGAGCATATCTCTAACCCAAGACTTTGGTCACCTCAGCGTGCGTACATACGTATACCAATTTTCTTAATATGTTTGGGAATGCAACAAAATTAGACAAAAGCCGCTATATCGCAAGCTCTGTGCAAATTTTATCTCGTAGACATATTCCACATGATAACGTACAGTGTGTAAACTTTTAGATGGCAGACCTCTCCCTAGTCCTGAATCGGTAGAAGTCGGTAAACGTCGGGAGGCTTCGGTACGCACGTAGTTTCGACTGCTGCCAACATTACGTAGCTGACTGTGTTGTACAAGGTAGCCATTGTCGATTGCTTCGTTATTGTTTCATTGCAATCGGATGAATTGTTTGTGAGCGCATAGTAGACAAACATACATACATTCATTTATGTACATGACGATTTCAGTTTCGATTACGAACAACATTTAAAGCGAGTTTTACTTCCTAGCCTTTCGTCTGCTTTCGTGTAAGCATGATACGCAATTGTAGTGCCGGCACTGCAACTGGTAGGCGTGCCTCGTCCCCATCCCCCCCCCCCCCCCCAAAAGGCTCCACCCCTCGCCAGCCAATGCTTGCTTCCTCCTCTCCCCGCACTCCCCTCACAACTCAGTCGTCTTACAGTTAACACACTGTAATGTTGGTCGGGAGTGATACCAATGTAAAACGTGGAGGACGCAGCAACATGGGCAGTCACACACAGATGTATCAATAACTTCAACTGTGCCCCACGAAAGAGCATTGGTGTGGTGTCAACGATGTCGTTGTCGACGTCACAAGGAGCGGGAGAAGGCACAATATTTAAACAGACCGCCATCGCGACTGTGCTCCATCGAGGACTCGCCGGCTTCATACGGATGGCAGTAGAGACGCCACCACAGGACGCCGTCTCGGTTTCTACTCACGGCATGCTGATATACGCCTTTTTAAGGGGCTCCGGAACGCCCTATACTTGCAATGTTAAAATAACGCTTATAAATTACATCTTTCCTCACAAAGTATTTGAGGTAGGAAGTTGAACTTTTCACAGATTATTTATTGGAATATGGGCTACAACTTAACACAGGGATTTTACAAAATTTTAGTTCAGTTATTAAAGATGATTTTTTTTCAATTGTAATGAAAATTCACAACATTTTTTTGCAATTTTTTATTTATATATTCAAAAATATACAGTTTTTTGGAAAAAGGCTGTGTTAAATTATGCAGAAGGTACTGTGTAACATTTACTGAAAGTTTGAAACAAATATGTTTGGAAGATCCTTAGAAAACATGTAATTAGTATGAGAAAATAAAAGTTTTGGGAATCGAGCGACAAAGATTGGATTAACTTTTTAGTGCATTCCAGGTCCATAGGATGGATTATCTTCATCCTCTGCAAACTCCTCCTCCAGCTTCCTCTTGTTCCTCCTCCTGTTTACTCTTGCTTGTATTTCTAGACTCTTTACAGCCCTGTCTGCAGCCCGAAGGCGTTCCTTGTCTAAAGCAAGCATCGCTCGTACCATGTTAGAACCTATCTTCATTCCCATATTGCTAAATACCTTTGGCTTTCCAACATTTCTCCTTTTCTTAAAAGCCTTCAGAGGATTTCTAATAACTTTACTTTTACTCATTATTATACTTCAACAAAACAGAGACTCAAGAAACAGAATTAATTACGAATATTTTCGAGAGAGTAAATAAACATGAAACAATCGACAATCACACCAGCGATATATATTGAACCATCACAGGTTAGCCACAACACATACTTTAACTGACAACACTAAAATGTCCCTGATGAACACGGACGTTAACAATAACACCATTTGACAGCAGTTTAACAGCGCCACAGTGGGTCACGCCCATGTAGAACACATTTGAAAAAAAATTTAAAAATAGTTGTAGTCTTCGGAATTGAATAAATTATATATCTATTAAAAGGTAATAGTCTGCAGATTCAGAAAACGCAAAAAAGTAAAAATTGAACTTTTCATGATTTTGAGCCTTTCCGGAGCCCCTTAAGCTCCTACACACTGAGCTCAGCCTCAGATCTCGAAAACTGTACAGTGAGACCACTGCTAACATCGCACGATGCTTAGAGAAAGACACTAATGTCAAACAAGCTACAACCAAGGATACCAAATTTAAGTATACTTCGTAATCCTGTACATGTCGTAAATACATAAATACGCGGTTCTGGCGGTGCAGTCCGGAACCGCGGGACTGCTACGGTCGCAGGTTCGAATCCTGCCTCGGGCATGGATGTGTGTGATGTCCTTAGGTTAGTTAGGTTTAAGTAGTTCTAAGTTCTAGGGGACTGATGACCTAAGATGTTAAGTCCCATAGTGCTCAGAGCCATTTGAACCATAAATACGCTGGTATGTAAACACCCAACGGCCTTTCCGCAGTGGTAACAGCAGTCCCCGTCAGATCACCGACGTTAAGCACTCTGAGGCTTGGTTAGCACTTGGATGGGTCACCGTCCGGGACTGCCCAGTGCCGTTGGTAAGTGGGATGAACTCAGCCCTTGTGAGGCCAATTGAGGAGCTACTTGACCCAGAAGTAGCGGTACCGGTAACGAAAACTGACAACGGTCGGGAGAGAGTTGTGCTGACCACAAGCCTTTCCGTATTCGCATACTGTGACGTCTGAGGATGACATGGCGGCCGGTCGGTGCTGTTGGTCCTTGAAAACCCATTCCGACGGTGGTTTTTTCATGCGAACAACGACATCAGCGAGTCGTAAAATGTGTAATTTGTTGTGCACTGGAGCGCCAAGCAATTTGGTATAGCCATGCGAATTCAAATACAGAGATATGAAAGCAGACAGAATACGGCGCAGCGACCGGCAACGCCTATATAAGACAACAACTGTCTGGCGCAGTTGTTAGATCGGTTACTGCTGCTACAGTGGCAGGTTATCAAGATTTAAGTGAGTCTGAACGTTGTGTTGTAGTCGGCGCTCGAGCGGTGGGACACCCGCATCTACGAGGTAGCGATGAAGTGGGGATTTTCCCGTACGACCGTTCCTCGAGTTTACCGTGAATATCAGGAATCCAGTAAAACATCAAATCTCCGACATTGCTGCAAGAACGGGACCATCAACAACTGAAGAGGTTCGTTCAATATGGCAGAAGTGCAACCCTTCCGCAAATTGCTGCAGATTTCAATGCTGGGCCATCAACAAGTGTTAGCATGAGAACCATTCAACGAAACATCATCGATATGGAATTTCGGAGCCGAAGGCCCACTCGTGAACCATTGATGACTGCACGACACAAAGCTGGACGCTTCGCCTTGGCCCGTCAACACCGACACTGAACTGTTGATGACGAAACATGTTGCCTGGCCGGACGAGTCTCGTTTCAAATTGTATCGACCGGATGGACGTGTACGAGTATGGAGACAACCTCATGAATCCATGGACCCTGCTTGTTAACAGGGGACTGTTCAAGGTCATGGAGGTTATGTAATGGTGTGGGGCGTGTGCAGCTGGAGTGATATGGGAATCCTGGTACATCTATATACGACTCTGACAAGTGACACGTACCTGAGAATGCTGTCTGATCATCTGCATCCATTCATGTCCATTGTGCATTCCGAGGAACTTGGAAAATTCCAGCAGGACAATGCGACACCACACACGACCAGAATTGCTACAGATTGTCTCCAGGAACACTCTTCTGAGTTTGAACACTTGTGCTGGCCACCAAACCACCCAGATACGAACATTATCGAGCATATCTGGGATTCCTTGGAACGTGCTGATCAGAAGGGATCTCCACCCCCTCGTACTCTTACGGGTTAATGGACAGCCCTACAGGATTCATGGTGTCAGTTCCCTCCAGCACTTCTTCAGACATTAGTCGAGTCCATACCATGTCGTGTTGCGACACTTCTGCGTGTTCATGGGGGCCCTATGCGATATTAAGCAAGTGTACAAGTTTTTTTGGCTCTTCAGCGTAGATCTAGATTTCGACTGTATCGCAGGCATCATCAGTTCTAAAATACAAAAATTAGGCCGGCGCTTTCCATACATACTTAATTATGTATACAGACAGTCCACCCATTCCGGAAATCGACGATGTTGACGATTTTTGCCTGCTATCGACATTGATTCTGGCAAGATATCGGTTTCGGGAGATTCCAGGACTATTGAGGTTGTTTATGTGTTGTTATGTGTCACATAAGTGGGCGTATCGTTTGACTGAGTCACTTAGAAGCTTAAAATTTTTGCACGCCAAGGGACCAAGACCTTAATAAGCGACATAAATTTGAACTTGATACGTCTACCCATTCCTGAGAAAAAGGGCTTTCAATAGGCGGACAGACAGACAGACAGACAACAAAGCGATCCTGTAAGGCTTCCTTTCTTTACAAATTGAGGTACGGAACACTAAAAACAGAAAGAACTGAAAATTGGCATAATATACACTACTGGCCATTAAAATTGCTACACCAAGAAAAATTCAGATGATAAACGGGTATTCATTGGACAAATATATTATACTAGAACTGACATATGATTACATTTTCATGCAATTTGGGTGCATAGATCCTGAGAAATCAGTACCCAGAACAACCACCACTGGCCGTAATAACGGCTTTGATGCGCCTGGTCATTGAGTAAAACAGAGCTTGGATGACGTGTACAGCTGCCCATGCAGCTTCAACACGATACCACAGTTCATCAAGAGTAGTGACTGGGGTATTGTGACGAGCCAGTTGCTCGGCCACCATTGACCAGACGTTTTCAATTGGTGAGAGAACTGGAGAATGTGCTGGCCAAGGCAGCAGTCGAACATTTTCTGCATCCAGAAAGGCCCGTACAGGACCTGCAACATGCGGTCGTACATTATCCTGCTGAAATGTAGAGTTTCGCAGGAATGGAATGAAGTGTAGAGTCACGGATCGTAACACATCTGAAATGTAACGTCCACTGTTCAAAGTGCCGTCAATGGGAACAAGAGGTGACCGAGACGTGTAACCAATGGCACCCCATACCATCACGCCGTGTGATACGCCAGTATGGCGATAACGAATACATGCTTCCAATGTGCGTTCACCGCGATGTCGCCAAACACGGATGCGACCATCGTGATGCAGTAAACAGAACCTGGATTCATCCGAAAATATGACGTTTTGCCATTCGTGGACCAAGGTTCGTCGTTAAGTACACCATCGCAGGCGCTCCTGGCTTTGATGCAACGTCAAGGGTAACCGCAGCAATGGTCTCCGAGCTGATGGTCCTTGCTGCTGCAAACGTCGTCGAACTGCTCGTGAGGATGGTTGTTGTCTTGCAAACGTCCCCATCTGTTGACTCAGGGATCGAGACGTGGCTGCACGATCCGTTACAGCCATGCGGATAAGATGTCTGTCATCTCGACTGCTAGTGATACGAGGCCGTTGGGATGCAGCACGGCGTTCCGTATTGCCCTCCTGAACCCACCGATTCCATATTCTGCTAACAGTCATTCGAACTCGACCAACGCGAGCAGCAATGTCGCGATACGATAAAAACGCAATCGCGATAGGCTACAATCCGACCTTTGTCAAAGTCGGAAACGTGATGGTACCTATTTCTCCTTCTTACACGAGTCATCACAACAACGTTTCACCACGCAACGCCGGTCAACTGCTGTTTGTGTATGAGAATTCGGTTGGAAACTTTCCTCATGTCAGCACGTTGTAGGTGTCGCCACTGGCGCCAACCTCGTGTGAATGTTCTGAAAAGCTAATCATTTGCATATGACAGCATCTTCTTCCTGTCGGTTAAATTTCGCGTCTGTTGCCCGTCATCTTCGTGGTGTTGCAATTTTAATGGCCAGTAGTGTATGTACATAACTCAGTTATATGGATCTATATAATTTGGAACATAGCGATAACATACTATTACCAGAAGAGTCATATAGGCATAATCACATCAGAGCACATACATGTGACAATTGATGCTAGCATTTACATGGCAGAAACAAACCTGAAGCCATTGGTTACAATCAGCGCACACAGCGAGAATATAATAAGATATATCTGGCATATACTAATTGTATAGGAAATATATAGTATATAAATGCATAAAAACCGAACAATAGAATTTAAGCGCAAATAAAGTCATAAAGGACAGGGAGCATTCCCCATAGGATTAGGTCTACATTGCGACAAAACCAGGCTAACGGGTTGAAAATCCTTTTACAAAAGTTTTATACAATATATTTAATTCATTTTAAGATTCAGTTAACAGTGGTGGTCTTCAATAAGATTGAGCTATATCTTCTTCGACGTATACTCCAATAGAGGACATTACAGGTCATCGATAACGCATATTCTCGCTGTTTGTGCTCACTATAAGCAACCGCTTCAGTTTAGTTTCTGCCACGTAAATGCTAGCCTCAGTTATCACAAGGTCATGCTCTGACATCGTTATACCTATATGTGTCTTCTGGTAATGGTATGTTATCGCTGCGTTCCAACTTACATGCATTCGTATAGCTGCGTTATGTGCATATTCTGTATCTATTCTTATAAGTGGGTCGTTCAATTAGTAATGCCCTAATTTTTAAAAAAAAAGCCATTAATATACATAGACAAACGTCCATGTCGGTGCTTCACTTTCGATGTTTGTTCTGTACGCCGGTGAAGTTTCGAATCGTTCTGGCAGGTGGCAGAGCTGTAGTACAGCGTCAAAATGGCGTCTACATACGACTCACGGTACAAGCAGCGTGCTGTTTTTGAATTCTTGTGTGCAGAAAAAGAAACCGTGGTGAACATCTACGTGGGCAGTTCAATAAGTAATGCAACACATTTTTTTTCTCGGCCAATTTTGGTTGTAAAAACCGGAAATTTCTTATGGCATATTTTCAAACATTCCCGCTTCGTCTCGTATAGTTTCATTGACTTCCGACAGGTGGCGGCGCTGTACAGAGCTGTTAAAATGGCGTCTGTAACGGATGCGTTGCAAACAACGGGCAGTGATCGAGTTTCTTTTGGCGGAAAACCAGGGCATCTCAGATATTCATAGGCGCTTGCAGAATGTCTACGGTGATCTGGCAGTGGACAAAAGCACGGTGAGTCGTTGGGCAAAGCGTGTGTCATCATCGCCGCAAGGTCAAGCAAGACTGTCTGATCTCCCGCGTGCGGGCCGGCCGTGCACAGCTGTGACTCCTGCAATGGCGGAGCGTGCGAACACACTCGTTCGAGATGATCGACGGATCGCCATCAAACAACTCAGTGCTCAACTTGACATCTCTGTTGGTAGTGCTGTCACAATTGTTCACCAGTTGGGATATTCAAAGGTTTGTTCCCGATGGGTCCCTCGTTGTCTAACTGAACCCCATAAAGAGCAAAGGAGAACCATCTGTGCGGAATTGCTTGCTCGTCATGTGGCTGAGGGTGACAATTTCATCACTTCGAACCTGAAACAAAACGGCAATCAATAGGGTGGCGCCACACCCACTCCCCTACCAAGAAAAAGTTTAAAGCCATACCCTCAGCCGGTAAAGTCATGGTTACAGTCTTCTGGGACGCTGAAGGGGTTATTCTGTTCGATGTCCTTCCCCATGGTCAAACGATCAACTCTGAAGTGTATTGTGCTACTCTTCAGAAATTGAAGAAACGACTTCAGCGTGTTCGTAGGCACAAAAATCTGAACGAACTTCTCCTTCTTCATGACAACGCAAGACCTCACACAAGTCTTCGCACCCGAGAGGAGCTCACAAAACTTCAGTGGACTGTTCTTCCTCGTGCACCCTACAGCCCCGATCTCGCACCGTCGGATTTCCATATGTTTGGCCCAATGAAGGACGCAATCCGTGGGAGGCACTACGCGGATGATGAAGAAGTTATTGATGCAGTACGACGTTGGCTCCGACATCGACCAGTGGAATGGTACCGTGCAGGCATACAGGCCCTCATTTCAAGGTGGCGTAAAGCCGTAGCATTGAATGGAGATTACGTTGAAAAATAGTGTTGTGTAGCTAAAAGATTGGGGAATAACCTGGTGTATTTCAATGCTGAATAAAACAACCCCTGTTTCAGAAAAAAAAATGTGTTGCATTACTTATTGAACTGCCCTCGTACAAACGTTGGTGTGTAGTGTATGGAGATGCTGCAGTTGATAGTGCAGTTGGGCGATGGTTAAAGAAAGTTACAGTCTCAGGAAATGCAGAAACAGAGCTCCATGATCAGCCATGCCCGGTACATCCCGTCACAGCCACTGTTCCAGACATGCTAAATCGTGCGGATGCTAAATCGTTCTCTCAAGGCGATGACGCATGTGTGGCAGTCATCCATGCGAGCCACTCGCAGAGATTCAGTTGTTCTTTGTCGACTCCGCATTGGCCACACCCGACTGTCTCACAGTTATTTATTGCGTCGTGAGGACCCGCCTCTCTGTCGCTGTGGGGCGGTTTTGACGGTGGTGCACATTTTATTAACTTGTCCGCTTTTAACTGTGCGCATCACAACTCGACAATTGGCTCTACAGTAGCCGGTAGGCATTGAAAGTGCGTCGGCAATGATTGAGACTCTCGGATATTCAAAAAGGTGCTCTCGATGGGTGCCACGAATGCACACAGCAGACCACAATATTCAAAGAAAGGCCATTTCATCTGAATTGTTGGAGCGTTTTGAAACCGACGTAAAGTCCTTTCTGTCACGGATCGTTACGGGGGACGAAAGCTGGGTACACCACTTTGCGCCGGAAACAAAAAGGCAGTCCGTGGAGTGGCGTCATCCTCATTCACTACAAATGACGGAGTTGATGACAAGCCCCTCTGCCGGAAAAGTCATGGTGACAGTCTTCTGAAATTGTGATGGCGTCGTTCTCGCGGATGCGATGCCAAGAGGGTCAATCATCAATTCAGAGGCATACGTGAAAACTCTGAATGAACTCAAGAACCCTTCCAGCGTGTTAGATCGCACAAGAATCCAGCAGAAATCTTCCACGATAATGCACGGCCACACACAAGTCTGAGAACCCGGGAACACATCGCCAAATTGGGTTGGACATCATTGCCTTATCCACCCTACAGTCCAGACCTGGCACCCTCGAACTTCCATCTCTTTGGGCCGCTTAAAAATTCTCTACAGGGAACACACTTTGAAGATGACGAGAGTGTCAGTCTTGCAGTGAAAACATGGCTACGCCTACAGGACAAGAGCTTTTACCAGCAGGGAATGCATGCTCTTCCACAACGTTGGCGTACGGCCATAGAACATGATGGAGACTATGTAGAAAAATAGGACATGGACAAAACATGTTGATGTATGTTGTCACCAAATTTTGGTTCTTAACAACAAATACTTTATGAGAAAAAAGTGTGTGACGTTACTCATTGAGCGACCCTAGTATTTTAGCACTGATTACCACTGTATTACAGTCGAAACCTAGATCTGCTATATATTACGGATTCTGCGACTGTCTGCTGTCCTTCTTTGAATATTCAACGTCTATTGTGCACCAAAGATATCCAATGATTTCTAATTTAGTTTAAAACATGCTCATGTTTTACTCATTTATTGAATGTCTGTAGATGTATAAGGGGCAGTCAAATGAAAACGAGGAAGATGGAAAAAACACAGTAAATTGTTTATTATTTCAAAATTAATCGTCATAACTGTCAATACATTTGTCGCTCTGTGAAATAAGACCATCAGTGCCACCACGAGAAAATGGCTGCCGTTGACTCCGGATCCATGATTGTACGCAGGCGTGTACCTCTTCGTCTCAAGCAAATGACAAAAACTTGTTTCATCTCCCGCGACTGGAACTGGACAGTAAACGATATTCTTCATTGTGATGCCGTTCCAGTGCAGTGATGTCGACATTATGTTCAGCTCATAGAATAAAGGCTTTCACGACCGGATGTCAAAGCTGCTGGTAAACCTTTCTGGACGTGATGTCTTGGTCCAAGAAACTCTTCTGTTCCCGACGTTTCGTCCAGGACTGCGCTGGACATCCTCAGAGGCGCTCCTCCGCTGAGTCTTGCCGACTGACCTGTCGGACGTCCGTGAGCGACATAAATACTGTAGGTAAAGGGGCGTTGTCAAAGTGACAAGTGATGAGCAGAGATAATCCTTTTCAGAGATAAAACTTAACTATCGATTGTCGTCTTGTCAAAGATAAAATCGTCTAGCGATTTTGCAAAGCTACTGTCCATATGGAACTAAGTTTCATTATTTCCTCTTTCCTATTAAAATTATCCTGATGCTTGTAAATTTCAATGGATTCTCCACGTAGTCGTGGATAATAATATGACATTGTTGATAAAATTTCTTCCTGACTGAAGAGCATGCCCTGCTACAGCTGATTTCTCTATTTTTCCTAGTCGGCAAAGCCTTTTAGTCGTGTATTTACGATCCTCTTGGTAGTTCAAATATAAACTTTATCACATGTACACGGAATTTTGTACACACCACATGTCGACAGAGCAGGGCGTTTGTCCTTCACAGATCAGAGTACTTGAATTATTTTCTATATTGGGCTAAAGACTGTCTGATGTCATGTTTCTGTAAAACTTTACCGATATGATCCATTACTTTTTTTAATAAAAGGGAGAGAAACTGTATTTTTCCGTCGTTGTGGTTCATCCTTGTCCCTCGGGCGTCTGTTTCTTGGTCCCAAAACTCTCGGTACCTCTTTCCCTGAATAGCCATTTTTCTCAAAAGCCTGCTTCACATGTTTTATTTCAGCGTTCAGCTGTTTTCATGTGCGTATCCGTTCGGCTCTATTGCCGTCTTCTCTTTTGTTGTGGATGGTGATTGGATTTTTTATGTAAATATCTGTCTGTATGTGTTACTTTCTGAAAAACTTTATATTCCAAACATCCATCGGACTGTCTCATACTTAAAACACCCAAGGAAGATATTCTGTTATCATTTTCCATTTCCATGGTGAACTGGATTTTTTGATTAATTTTATTTACGAGGGCTATTCCGAAAGTAAGGTCCGATCGGTCACGAAATGGAAACGACTATGAAAATCCGATAAAGCTTTGCACAGATGTGTTGGGTAGTGTCTCTAGTATAACCCCCGTTAGCATCACGTCGCTCTTCTCATTTCTGAGCTCGCAGTGAGTGCGTAAAGATGTCTAGAAAATAGTGTCTGCCGCCAAGTACGGGGGCCTGGTGAGAAATTTCCCCTGAAGCTATGCAGCTAACATTACATAACTGTCGTGCTGTTTCGTCTTCAAGACAATTCTCAGCCGCATTCTGCAGGGGCAATGAAGATGCTCCTGCATCGTTTTCAAATGGAAATGTGAGAGTACCCACAATACAGCCCGTAATTGTCTCCCTCTGAGTTTCAGCTCTGGTCACATGAACCGCTGGTTATGAAGACAACATTTCGGCACAAGACAACGAGCCGTAGGCCAGCGTAGAGAATTGGCGGAGAGCACTGGCGGCTGCCTTCTATAGCGAGGGTATGGGAAAGTTGGTACAACGCTACGATACACGTCTAAGTCGGGTCGGCGACTATGGAGATAAGTAGCTGCAAGGTGTATCTAACTGTTGCAAATAAAACATTTTTGATTTTTACCGTGGTTTCCATTTCGCGACCTATCGGACCTTACTTTCGGAATAGCCCTCGTAGATGGTCAAAGAATTCGTGCAAAGCATTTCTACCATGAGACCAAACCACAAACGTGTCATCTACAAACCGGTACCAGAAAGATTGTTTCTTATTCGCTTTGTCCAGAGCCGATTGTTCGAATTTCTCCATACAGAAATTAGCTATCGCAAGACCCAATGGGTTACCAGTTGCTACAACATCGAGTTGCTCATAAAATTCATCGTCCTACTGTTCAGCTTCCGCTCCTCCGTTAGGCTCTGGGGAACCCACTGCGCACGGATTTTCCGGAACTTCATATGCTCTATTGTGAACGGTTCAGTGACTGACGCCCAGCACAAGCCGAATGCCTTCCGTCATCCGCCGTTGGTCATTTCTCATAGTAGCATCCACCGCAGCAATGACAGTATGAGTAATGACCCGACAAATCTGTTCTGGTCGGCTGCTGTCCTCCACGAAACCGTTTATTCCACGCAAAGGCACGCACGCGCGAGTGAAGTATTGTGTACGCCATACACAGCTGACATTCGGACGTGACAGTCCTTCCGTAGTCAAAAACTGCACTGCACCTCGTTGTTCCTCTTTCCTGGCATCCATGGCGAAGTCAGATGCACATCCGACTTGTTCTCTAACAGACAAATGGCACAGTGGTGAAAGTTCGCACTGTGCCTTCCCAATTCCCAATGGAGGACAGTACCAGACACACGCCTAACTGCTTTACCAACATCTGCGACATGCTCGTCGTTTAGTCTCTCTCGTTTTCATTTGAATGCCCCAATTTGTAACATATTGCGAATACATAGGAAAAGCAATCCACTACTGTACAGCTACACTATTGATGACAGCGTCTGACGTAAAATGTCTAGGTGTAACTATCCAGAGCGACCTTAAGCGGAATGACGACATGAAACAGATAGTGGGAAAAGTAGACACCATACTCAGACTCATCGGAAGAATCTTAAGGAAATGTAACTCATCCACGAAAGAAGTGGCTAATAAGACGCTTGTTCGCCGAATTCTTCAGTACTGTTCGTCTATGTGAGAGACCTGTCAGTTAGGACTGATAGAGGAGATACAGAAGATCCAACGAAGATGATCGTTTAGCTCGCGAGAGAGCCTTTCGGAGATGCTAAAAAACTCCCCTGGCAGATGTTACAAGACAGGCGTTGTGCATCACGGAGAGATGTACTACTGAAATTTCGGGACAACACTTTTCAGGAGGAGTCGGACAATATATTACTTCCCCCCACATACATCTCGCGTATTGACCACGAGGAGAAAATTCGAGAAATTAGAGCCAATACAGAGGCTTACCGACAGTCATTCTTCCCACGCATTATTCGCGAGTGGAACAGGGTTGGAGGGGTCTGATAGTTGAAACGAAAGTACCCTCCACCACACACCATTAGGTGGCTTGTGCAGTATGATGCAGGTGTAGATATATAATATGCCACTTCTTACAACCGCAGTCGCCACAGATGGGACCCCTGCTGTTCCTGTTGTACGTAAATTGGGTCGCAGTCAACTTAGTAGGAATCTTTAGAATGAGGTAGTACCTCAAAAAATTGCACAAATATTCAAGTAGATCTTAATACGATATCAAAGTGATGCAAAGATTGGCATCTTGCTTCAAATTTTCAGAAATGTAAAATTTTCCACTTATCAAAACCTAAAAACGTAGCCAGCTACGACTACAACATCAACGAGTCAACATGAAAACATACAAATACCAGGTTTAACAGTTTGTTCGGATATGAAACGGAACGATCACATAGTCTCAGCCCTATACAGGATGCTTCCACGATGATGTTACAGACTTTCATGAATGATGCGTAAATGTACGAGGCCTATTCGGGATGCAAGGTCCGATCGGTCGCAAAATGGAAACCACAGTGGAAATCGAAATCGTTTTATTTGCAACACTTTGCTACATCTTCCAGCTAGTTCTCTATATAGTCACCGCTCCGACTTAAGCATTTTTCATAGCGTTGTTCCAGTTTTCCAATACCCTCGTAACAGAAGGCTGTGCATTCCGGCACTTCTCTACGCTGGTCTGCATTTCGTAGTCTACGCAAAAATGTTGTTTTCGTAGCAGCGGTTCTATGAGCAGAGATGAACATCAGAGGGAGCCAGAGCCGGGATGTTTGGTGGATGACCAAATACTTCCCATCGAGAACACTGCAGAAGTGTGTTTGTCGTCCCTGCGGCGTGCGGTTATGTACTGTCATGAAAAAGGAAATGCAGGACAGTTACGTTAAATAGGGTTGCTTTAAAGATGAAATCTCTTAGTGCTCAAAACTCAAAAGAGCGACGCGATGCGATTAACAGGCACGCTAGAGACACTGCCTAACACATCTGTACAAAGCTTCATCGGATTTTCACTGTCGTTTCCATTTCGCAAGCGCTCAGACCTTACTTTCCGTATAGCCCTCGTATCGATTTTGGAATAAAGGAAGGGCAGGGCCCCTGCCACTCCTGTTTCTAGTACGACAACTGCGCGCTGCGGGTTGCCGCTCCTCTGCCGCAGGCGCTCCTCCTATGGAGACAGTTACGTGTCTCGTCAGTACGTTCCATGTTTGACGTCGGTGCTGATAGTAAACATTCTGTTTACAGGCTCAAAGCTAGCAAGCACCAACAGAGACCGCTGCTATCGTCCATAGGCACGCACGCAGCAACAACGCCGAACGAACTCTCAGAGACTACCTTGTGTACACGGGTCACATGGTTCCTCAAGATCCCCCGAATATTCCTCCACCGCTGTGTACTTAAGCCGTGGCTCAAGTTCCAGCAGCAGTCATCAGATTCCCGCATCTCCTGACACTTAACACCTCCGCACAACCTGCATCATGCGCAAACTCCAATAATTCTTTAGTTTCCCCTCTGCTTTCCAACACTTCTAAGCTATCGCGAGTTTCCCAACACATTCCACCAAACCTACACCTACTCTCGCAAAGAAACTTGAACGTCCTCCCCGTCTTAGATCACGAACACCGCCGCGACATTCATCCATCTTACCAGCTCTATGTTCACCCCATCCACTGCACATCATCAAGGTTCCCTATCCCTCCTCTCTCCCTGTTTTCTTGCTTTTCTTTCCCTACCCCCATCAACTTTTGCCCTACCTAGTACTACCCTCTGCTCCACCCCACCCCCCTCTGTCTCCTACCCCATTGATACTATGCCCCAGTCTTCCATCCTTATGCCACCACATTCCTACCGTCCTCACCGACCAACCCTTTCCCTTGAACAATAGACTCCCCATTACAGGGCAGGTTCTCGCACTTTTAAGGGCCAGGAAATGGTTTCCTTTAAATCTCATGTGGTAAATGCTTTTAAATGTGCTTTTATTGCTATCCGTTTTACCTTTTATTGTTGCTAACTAAAAGTGCAAGAAGTCATATCTGCGACCCAGGTCACGACAGACTATTGCTTTTGGTACATTCCTACTAGATCAAGAACGGTTATTTATGTCACTGTTGTTTTCTCTGGAACTTTACCTTTCTGTGGTGAGCCTAGAATGAACGTAACTTTTCAAACCAACTGTGAAATCATCAGCCATTTGCATGTAGTACAAACAACGGTCCAACTGCGGACATAGAAGCTTTGAGGTAGGGAACCCTGGTCCAGAATCGTCCTGATACCTCTGACAGTGAAATATACGTACCGTTACTCTTTCCGGAAAATATCGCACTTATTGTTCTTCAAAGGATGCGGTTCCACCGTGATGGAGCTTCTTGTTAATTGAGACTGAGGGTTCGTGAGAACCTGGCTAAGACATTCGCCGAGAAGTGTACAGGCAGAAGAGGTCCCGTTTCGTGGCCAGCCATCCACCTGATCTCACCCCACTCGATTTCTTTTTTGTGGGGCCGTTTGGAAAGCCTTGCGTACGAGACTCCTGTCAAGAGTACAGAGGGTCTACTGATCTACTGGTAAGGATTATCATTGCCTGCGACGCTGGTCAAGCAACACCAGGGACGTTAAAACGGATACGGCAGACCTTTTTGTGATGGTGCCATGCCTGCATTGACGCCTCGGGCCGCCATTCTGAACAATTTTTGTAAATGTAGCAGCTTGTGAAACTTGTGCAGCTAAATGGGATTTATTATTACTCTACTGTAGACTTAGGATTTTCGATCTCTCTCACATCAAGTTACGTAAGCCGTTACTAGACCATCGACAGGGAAAATTGGGGGGTATTCAGCAGCAACTCTTGGCAGTGATACTTGGTAGATATACTAATGCGTTAAAGAGGAACCGATTTACGCTGGAAAAAAGTTAGTTCCAATTTTGGCCGCCAGGTGCAAGAATGACTTATAGAAATGTTTCCATGACGAGGATAAGGAAGGAACTTGAGTAGATTTCCGGTTTTACCTTTCGACTAGGTCGTTTCCGGAGTAAGATCCCTTTCCATCATCCCTGAAAGTTTGTAAAATCATCACGGAATCACCCTGTATAATTAAGGTGATATACGAGGGCTTTTCGGAAAGTAAGGAACGATAGGCCGCGAAATGGAAAACGCAGTGAAAATCAAAACTGTTTTATTTGCAACAGTTAGCTACACCGTCCAGCTACTTCTCTACACAGTCGCCGCTCAGACTTAGACATCTGTCGTAGCGTTGTACCAACTTCCCAATTCCCACCTTATAGAAGACAGTGCTTTTCGACAATTTTCCACTCTGGACTGCAGCTCGTTGTCTGTGTCAAAATATTGTCTTCATAGCCAGCGGTTCATTTGAGCAGAGATGAACCCTAGAGGTAGCCAATTACGGGCTGTATTGTGGGTGTTCAAACACTTCCCATCGAAAACGCTGCAGGAGCATCTTCATTGCCCCTGCAGAGTTCGGCCGAGAATTGTCGTGTAGAACGAACCGCATGACAGTTATGTTATGTGGATTGCATAGCTTCAGGCGAAATCTTGCTCCTGGCCCTCATACTTTGCGGAAGACGCTAATTTCTAGCCATCTTTACGTTTTCACTGTGAGCTCAGAACTGAAAAGAGCGACATGATGCGATCGACAGGCGTACTAGACACAGCGCCCAACGCATCTGTGCAAAGCTTCATCAGATTTTCACTGTATTTTCCATTCGACGACTGATCGTTCCTTACTTTCCGAATAACCCTCGTACGTCTTTTCTTTTGTGCGATACTTGAACATTTTATTTATTTATCGTATGGTTTTTAATCACAATATTAAATATAATCCAGACAATAACACACATAATTTGCAAATAGATATCTAAAATATAAATATAGTCAATTGCGTCATTCGCTACCATTAGAAAATCGTCGAAAGTTCCACGCTAAATCGAAATAAAAGGCTGCTGCAACCGTGGCCGAAACGTTGGTTTTTCTCCAGCAGCAGTAGTTTTATACATTATGACGCGGTACCATACCCAGAAAACTTTTAAGTCGACTGACTCTGGCCGTGGAAGGCTACGCAGTTATATTCCACGATATGCATTACACGGATATCGTGTAGCTATGTGACGAACAGTCTGCATGTTTGCTCCACAACGGCAATTTCAAGATGGAGCCTTATCCCACTTACGAATAGAGTCCATGCTTTTGCCACGATTGGTGCGTAGTCTATTAAAAGTGCTCTATGTTCTGCACGATTGTTCAAAGGCGGGGGATTTCTTCCTTATCAGGGCAATTTCTGGAAATGTGGAGGGCAAGCTTCTGCCCAGTCTCGTTCCCATGATTTTGTTTAGTCTAACTGAGACGTGTGCAAAAAAATTGTTCAAATGGCTCTGAGCACTATGGGACTTAACATCGGAGGTCATCAGTTCCTTAGAACTTAGAACTACTTAAACCTAACCTAAGGACATCACACACGTCCATGCCCGAGGCAGGATTCAAACCTGCGACCGTTGCAGCAGCGCGGTTCCAGACTGAAGCGCCTAGAACCGCTCGGCCACCCCGGCCGGCGCGGGAATAGCACTTGGCGATATACGTACTGCTTTGAGCGCTGTATCAAACATTTCTGTAAGTTATTTCCCCTTTTCGGAATAAAAAGGTTACACACAGATGTGTGTGATGGCCTTTGGTTAATTAGGTTTTAGTAGTTCTAAGTTCTATGGGACTGATGGTTCAAAATGGCTCTAAGCACTATGGGACTTAACAGCGGAGGTCATCAGCCCCCTAGAACTAAGAACTACTTAAACCTTACTAACCTAAGGACATCACACACATCCGTGCCCGAGGCAGGATTCGAACCTGCGACCGTAGGGGTCGCGCGGTTCCAGACTGTAGCGCCTAGAGCCGCTCGGCCACCCCGGCCGGCAGAGGTGTGCAGTTCCATGGCTGTTTTCATAGACGTTTTTCTTGATCGAAGTCACTTTCTTTGAAGGCCAACCGCATCTTGATGGATAGCGAGCTGTGGGTTGCCTTGTATGCGTTTAAACTCACGGAGTAGAGCTGTGTAATGTGGCTCAATATGGACAGCCATTCGATAGGTGTTGATCCTGGTGTACCGTTGATCACTCTCATTGTGCTGTTCAGCTGTGCTTATGTAGAATGTTCCTAGTTGGTATCTTCGAAGCGTTGTTTTCCAGATGCTTTTTGCACGATGGTGTCCAGTCCAATGTTACTCTAAGACATTTTGGGTGCTGTTTGTCTTGAAGTAGTCAGTCGCCAAAATAGATTTGGAGCTGTTCCATTAAGTTTCGGGTGTGCAGCCGCAATAAATCACCTTCTTCTAATATTTCGGCTGTAAAACGTTCAGCCATCTTCAGAGTGAGCCGCAAGACTGCCGCTCCAGTACTGTTGTATCGCGCGACTGCGCATGCGGCCACAGATGCAAATGCGCCAGAGACGTTGGTCGGCGGCAGAGACGTGCATATTGCACGAGTTGTATCTATGACTCCGCAGTTGATCTTTGTTGGCATATCGATATATCATTGTGAGCTGCACTGTGACGACGTCTTTGCGAGTTTATTACAGCAAGTTCCGGATTCCAGGATTTATCAAGATTGAAACCACTGTCTCTATTAATTAAGTTCGTCGTCAAGCGAATTTCAATTGCCTCCTTTACTATCGAGTCCCAAAATGACGATGTAGTTGCCAAAATTTCGACGTTGTCATACAACATACTGTGACCATTATCAATACAGTGCTCTGCCACGGCCGACTTGTTAGGTTGTAAAAGTCGTGTGTACCTCTGGTGTTCTGTACATCTTTCTTGGACAGTACGAGTTGTTTGTCCGATGTAAGAGAGGCCACATTCACATGGAATTTTGTAAACTCCAGATTTTCGGAGCAGCAAATCATCTTTGACGGAGCCCACGAGTGCAGCTGTCTTTGGTGGAGGACGAAAAATCTCTTTTATTTTGTGTCTGCCGAGAATGCGTCCTATTTTTGATGAGAGGCTACCCACATATGGCAGGAAGGCCATCGATTTAAAGGTTTCTTCATCTTCTTCTGCTTTCTTTGTGGCCTCTTTCGGTTTCATTTTCAGTGCCCTCTGTATTTGTTGTGTACCCATTGTCTTCAAACACTCTTTGTAAGTGGGAAAGTTCATCTTGCAGACTGCTTTCGTCAGAAATAATATGCGCTCTGTGAGTCAAAGTTCGGAGAACACTCATTGTCTGGGCAGGATGGTGGCAGCTATTTGCACATAAATACAGATCGGTGTGTGTCGGCTTCCTATACACTTCATGTCCCAAAGTGCCATCCTCTCTGCGGCGAACCAGAACATCCAAGAATGGAAGACATCCCTCCTTTTCCATTTCCATTGTGAACTTTATTTGATTGTGGAGAGAGTTCAGATGTCTTAAGAAGTCTTACAAGTTGTCTTCACCATGGGGCCAAACTACAAAGGTGTCATCAACATACCTCCAGCATACCGTGGGTTTCAAGTCAGCAGATTCAAGCGCCTTCTCCTCGTAGTCCTCCATAAATAAATTGGCCACCAGAGGGGATAAGGGACTACCCAGGGCGACTCCGTCCGTCTGTTCAAAAAATTCGTTGTTAAATAAGAAATATGTGGAGGTCAGAACATGTTTAAATAAAGCTGAAATCTCTTTGTCAAAACTTCCTTCAATAAGTTGTAGAGATTCTGGAAGGGGAACCTTTGTAAATAAAGCCACCACATCAAAACTAACAGATATATCAGTTTACTAATGAAGTCAGCCGAGTCTCTTATGTGGTGAGTACATTTTCCCACAAGAGGCCTCAACAATGATGCCAAATGTTTGGCAACGTCATAGGTCGGAGAGCCTATGTTACTCACTATGGGGCGTAGAGGAACATCTTTCTTGTGGACCTTTGGTAGACCATAAAGTCTAGGAGGCACCGGACCACTTGGTTTCGATCTCCGAACAACTTCTGGTGGAAGGGGAGAATCGTTCAGAAGCGAAACAGTTTTCTTCGCCACTCGATTAGTGCGATCCCTGCTGATCTTCCGGTACATACTATCACTCAACAAATTGTACATTTTATCATGGTATTCGTCCCGAGACAATAAAACAGTAGCATTACCTTTATCTGCTGGGAGTACCACCGTCTGAGTATCCAGGCGAAGCTTGCGTGGAGCAGCCCTCTCCGCCACAGATATATTGCTCCTTTGTGGGCGAGCTTTCATAATTGCACGGCATGTTTCACGTCTTATTTCCTCTGCTGAATCAGAGGGAAGTGGTCGAAAAGCTTCTTCAATGGCGCTGATAAACGAAGGCAATGGCAGAACCTGTAGCGTGGGTGCAGAATTTAGTCCCTTAATCATACAATGTAAACTTTCACGGCCGGTATTGACTTCACTTAAAACTTCCGGGCTGATAGGCCGTGGTCGAAGTATAAAACTGTCTCCTAACGTTTCGTCTCCGACTGCGGGAGACATCATCGGAGGTAAAGCGGTGAACTGCGAAGATGACTCGAGGAGGCGTTGATTATATAGGCAGTACAGAGGGCGCCACTGTCGATCACGTGGCGTCGGCTATGAGATTGTCTCTGGTAATGCCAACATTCACGATTGAAAGTAATCGATCGTCACGCTTGCGGTGCAACGCTGACATCCAAATTTTATCCAGTTTAACACCTTCGTCTTTCCTGTTAAAATTATTACGATGTTTATCAATCTCGATAGCCTCTCTATACAAGCGTGCATAATAATGCGAGGTTTTTGATATGACGCTCGTCTCGCTGAATTTTATTTCATGATCACCTTCCTGGTAAACATGTTCCGCTACGGCCGATTTATCCGTGTGACCTAGGCGGCAATTCCTCTTATGTTCGACAAGACGGGTGTTCACACTTCTCTTTGTGGTACCGATGTAAACCTGTCCACAACTACAAGGAATTTTATATACCCCCGGTGTAGCCAAAGGGTGCCGTGCATCTTTTGCCGACCTTAAGAATTCTTTTATTTTCCTAGTAGGTCTGAAAATAGTTTCCACCCCATACTTGCCTAAAACTTTCCCAATGCGATCTGTGACCTTGCTAATGAACGGAAGAAAAACTTTGCCCCTGGACGACTGTTGTTCGTCGTTACTCCTGATTCTCTGCCTAGAGCGAAGTGCTCGATCTATATCCTTGCTAGAAAAGCCATTCTTCACGAAAGCTGACCGTAGATGTTCAATCTCACCTTTTAAATAAACAGGTTCACAAAGTTTGTGCGCCCTGTCTACCAAAGTTTTCATTACACCTCTTTTTTGTCTAGGGTGGTGGTTTGAATCTTTGTGTAGATAACGATCAGTATGTGTGGGCTTTCTATACACCTTATGGCCCAACGTTCCGTCCGGTCGTTTAATCACAGACACATCCAGGAAGTTCAATTGCCCATTCCTTTCTGTCTCCATAGTGAACTGGATTTTCGGATTAATGCTGTTTAAATGTGTCAGGAAGGCATCCAAATCCTCTGCTCCGTGTGTCCATACTACGAACGTGTCATCGACATAGCGAAACCATCTGGCTGGTCTCTTACTGGCCGTCTGCAACGCCCGTTGTTCAAAAGTCTCCATAAAAAAGTTAGCCACAACAGGACTGAGAGGACTGCCCATAGCCACCCCGTCAATCTGTTCATAAGAGTCACTATTGTATTGAAAGTAGGTTGTGGTGAGGCAGTGTCGGAATAATGCCGACACTGCCTCACCACAACCTACTTTCAATACAATAGTGACTCTTATGAACAGATTGACGGGGTGGCTATGGGCAGTCCTCTCAGTCCTGTTGTGGCTAACTTTTTTATGGAGACTTTTGAACAACGGGCGTTGCAGACGGCCAGTAAGAGACCAGCCAGATGGTTTCGCTATGTCGATGACACGTTCGTAGTATGGACACACGGAGCAGAGGATTTGGATGCCTTCCTGACACATTTAAACAGCATTAATCCGAAAATCCAGTTCACTATGGAGACAGAAAGGAATGGGCAATTGAACTTCCTGGATGTGTCTGTGATTAAACGACCGGACGGAACGTTGGGCCATAAGGTGTATAGAAAGCCCACACATACTGATCGTTATCTACACAAAGATTCAAACCACCACCCTAGACAAAAAAGAGGTGTAATGAAAACTTTGGTAGACAGGGCGCACAAACTTTGTGAACCTGTTTATTTAAAAGGTGAGATTGAACATCTACGGTCAGCTTTCGTGAAGAATGGCTTTTCTAGCAAGGATATAGATCGAGCACTTCGCTCTAGGCAGAGAATCAGGAGTAACGACGAACAACAGTCGTCCAGGGGCAAAGTTTTTCTTCCGTTCATTAGCAAGGTCACAGATCGCATTGGGAAAGTTTTAGGCAAGTATGGGGTGGAAACTATTTTCAGACCTACTAGGAAAATAAAAGAATTCTTAAGGTCGGCAAAAGATGCACGGCACCCTTTGGCTACACCGGGGGTATATAAAATTCCTTGTAGTTGTGGACAGGTTTACATCGGTACCACAAAGAGAAGTGTGAACACCCGTCTTGTCGAACATAAGAGGAATTGCCGCCTAGGTCACACGGATAAATCGGCCGTAGCGGAACATGTTTACCAGGAAGGTGATCATGAAATAAAATTCAGCGAGACGAGCGTCATATCAAAAACCTCGCATTATTATGCACGCTTGTATAGAGAGGCTATCGAGATTGATAAACATCGTAATAATTTTAACAGGAAAGACGAAGGTGTTAAACTGGATAAAATTTGGATGTCAGCGTTGCACCGCAAGCGTGACGATCGATTACTTTCAATCGTGAATGTTGGCATTACCAGAGACAATCTCATAGCCGACGCCACGTGATCGACAGTGGCGCCCTCTGTACTGCCTATATAATCAACGCCTCCTCGAGTCATCTTCGCAGTTCACCGCTTTACCTCCGATGATGTCTCCCGCAGTCGGAGACGAAACGTTAGGAGACAGTTTTATACTTCGACCACGGCCTATCAGCCCGGAAGTTTTAAGTGAAGTTTAGTCCCTTACTCAAAACCATCATCGTAGCATCGTCCAAATCTCTACCTGTCATATTAATAACAGGACGTCGAATAACAATTTCTCGCTGCGATGTCGTCTTCAGTCGACTAAATTTTGCAGTCTGTCGGGATGTGGCCACCTCACGGATCCAGTCTGATTTGGCCGAAGTTGTACCATCAATCCAATTCCAAGAATCATAGGGTATCTCCACAGACATCTTCAGGTGCAGGCGATACAGTTCTTCAGAAACCAGGTCTAATTTTCGGCGAGTAAAGTGGATCCTCTCCTTAAAAATAGCAGAGCCAGCTTTTGTTAAAATCTTATTCATAGACGTCGTTTTTATAAAATGTACTAATCTGGCAAACTTCGGAATTATGCCCTGGTCACAACTTGTAAGACTTCTTAAGACATCTGAACTCTCTCCACGATCAAATAAAGTTCACAATGGAAATTGAAAAGGAGGGATGCCTTCCATTCTTGGATGTTTTGGTTCGGCGCAAAGAAGATGGCACTTTGGGACATGAAGTGTATAGGAAGCCGACACACACCGATCTGTATTTACGTGCAAATAGCTGCCACCATCCTGCCCAGACAATGAGTGTTCTCCGAACTTTGACTCACAGAGCGCATATTATTTCTGACGAAAGCAGTCTGCAAGATGAACTTTCCCACTTACAAAGAGTGTTTGAAGACAATGGGTACTCTCCACAACAAATACAGAGGGCACTGAAAATGAAACCGAAAGAGGCCACAAAGAAAGCAGAAGAAGATGAAGAAACCTTTAAATCGATGGCCTTCCTACCATATGTGGGTAGCCTCTCATCAAAAATAGGACGCATTCTCGGCAGACACAAAATAAAAGTGATTTTTCGTCCTCCACCAAGACAGCTGCACTCGTGGGCTCCGTCAAAGATGATTTGCTGCTCCGAAAATCTGGAGTTTACAAAATTCCATGTGAATGTGGCCTCTCTTACATCGGACAAACAACTCGTACTGTCCAAGAAAGATGTACAGAACACCAAAGGTACACACGACTTTTACAACCTAACAAGTCGGCCGTGGCAGATAACTGTATTGATAATGGTCACAGTACGTTTGTAAGTAGGCTGTTTAGGTTTTTTTATTGGTAACGCCACCTCAGTATGAAAATCACCGGCTGTGCCGTGTGCAGTCTGTGGCTGCTTTGCATTGTTGTAATACTCAACCATTGTAGTGTTAGGCAGCTGGCTGTGAACAGCGCGTAACGTTGCGCAGTTGGAGGTAGCCGCCAGCAGTGGTGGATGTGGGGAGAGAGATGGCGGAGTTTTGGAAGTTGTCATGAAATGCTCTATATATATATATATTTCATGACAACTTCCAAAACTCCGCCATCTCTCTCCCCACATCCACCACTGCTGGCGGCTACCTCCAACTGCGCAACGTTACGCGCTGTTCACAGCCAGCTGCCTAACACTACAATGGTTGAGTATATATATATATATATATATATATATATATATATATATATATATATATATGATGATATAAAGGTAAATACATTCTTTGTTCTCTATTAATATCTTTCATTTGCTAACTATCCCTATCAGTAGTTAGTGCCTTCCATAGTTTGAATTTTTTATTTAGCTGGCAGTAGTGGCGCTCGCTGTATTGCAGTAGCTTGAGCAGCGAAGATTTTTGTGAGGTAAGTGATTTGCGAAAGGTATAGTTTAATGTTAGTCAGGGCCATTCTCTTGTAGAGATTATTGAAAGTCAGATTGCGTTGCGCTAACAAAATATTGTGTGTTGAAAGTCAGATCGCGTAGCGCTAAAAAAAATATTGTGTGTCAGGTTAAGCACAGTCCTGTAAAATTGTTCAAAAGGGGACGTTTCATATGGCGACACTGCCAGGATACCTCACTGGAATCTTCTGATTTTTTCTTGTAGTTTGTGTAATTAGTGTAGATTTTGTTTATTGCTAGCGCGTAATTATAGAGAGAATTTCCTTTGTAGTTGCAGTTTTTCATTGTTGTATAGTAAAATAGTTGTGGCATGCATGTAGATTTGCACCAAGTATTTCGCAGCTACAATTAACTAGATATTATTTTCAGTGTTATGTTAATGCGTTCTCTTATTTTTGCTCTTCAAATTGTGTTTTTCTGTGTTGTCGTGTGAAATACTGTGACAATAATGGCGTGTGAAAAACGTAATACTAGGCTCCAAAGTAAATTGAGAAATGACAGCGAAGACGAAAGCAGTGTGTTAGCGCCACCGAGTAATGAATTAACTGATGTTCAAAGTAATAATTTGGTAATTGTGCATACGGAAATGGAGCGGGCGGCAAACAATGGTGTAGACAGCGAAACAATTAGAGAACAGGGAAGCATTATCGATCGATCGGTCGGCAATAGCTCGGCTCAGGAATCCGAAATGACACGAGACGATCTCACAAATACTGTAGATTCAGGTTTTGGATCCTCACCGTTTTCTCAAATAAGTCAAGACACATTTTCTGCTTGTCAAAATGTGAATGTTGCCGGTGCAAATGCACTGCCGAAAAGCGTAGAGGAACAGATTCCAGACACTAATACATTATTATTGCAATTAATGCAACAAATGGGACAAAATCTTCAAAAGTTAGACACAATGGAACAAAATCTTCAAAAATTAGACACAATTGAGCAAAATCAGAAACAAATGGAACAAAATCTTCAAAAGTTAGACTCCACGGTTGAACAAACACGTGAAGATTTAACTACTGAGTTACATCACATTGAATCGAAATGTCAAAAGGTCTGTAATGATGTAAAAACACAAATTTGTGAACATTTCCAACCTATTTTTTCGCGTCATGAAAATGCACTACAGAGTCACGAAGCAGCCATAAAAGAACTGCAAACTACTGTTCATGAAAATCATGAGACCTTGCAAGCTAAATTTGACTCAGTTGCATCTACCGATTCGGTTATGCAACTTGCAAAAACTCAGGAAAACTTGAAGGACACAGTAGATTCGATTTCAACACAAATGGACACTCTGAAACTTGGTTCAGAAAAACACACTGAGGAAATGTGTTCACTATCGGAGAAAGTAGGCGAACTTTCGGATCAGGTCACTAACTTATCTACAAAGGTAGATGATGATCTGAATGACACAAGACCTGTAGCCTTCACTGACACAGAAGAGTATGAACAAATTAGAAAATTCAAACAAAACCAAAATCAAATTAATACGCAACACCAAAGAGAAATCCGCGAAGTACAAGATCAGCTGACACAGGTAATACAAGACTTACGTATTTCAGAAGACACTCGCGCTCCAACACGGGAAGAGGGACTTAGAAATACAGAAAAGACGCAAAATAATAACACAGGGCATTTCGGAAGTTATGAAAGAAATTGGCAAGGCACACCGAATTTTGAGATGGAACCGCCGACACGACGTAATAATGACCGATATGCGACTCGCCGACATGATGACTTTGACTATAAGCTGTTCATTACTACACGTAAATTCAAAACGTTTAAAAATTCTGCCAACGACATTCATCCACAAGCGTGGCTCCATCAATTCTCTCATTGTTTTCCCCCTAACTGGTCGTTAGAACACAGATTAGAATTTATGTGTGGCTATTTAGAGAATGAACCAGCTGTAAGAATGCGTTCGGTCATTCACGATTGTCATAGTGAAGGAGAATTTTACCATGCCTTCCTCTCAGCATATTGGTCTCAAGCCACACAAGACCGAGTAAAACATGGCATCATAATGATGAAACATTTCGAACAATCTGAATTCTCCAGTCTTGTGAAATATTTTGAAGACATGTTGCACAAGAATCAGTACCTGTCAAACCCATACAGCCCCTCAGAACTCATCCGCATTTGCTTAATCAAATTACCTGAACATTTAAGACGTATTATTTTGGCAGGACGTTGCAAAGACGACATTGAAGCATTTCAAGGACTCTTACAAGAATTAGAAATTGACACTGACAATTGCCGGATGCGAAAACAGGAAAACAATCACTACAGGTCACATACGTCACAATTCCGTGACGACAGAAATAATAAATGGACACGACAAGGCTATTCTCACAACACAAATCGTGACCAAAATAGACACCACCCATATGACAACCACTGGCAGAGTAATAATAATTACAGGGAAAGATCGCATTTCCGTAGTAATGAATATGACAGGGACAATCAGAGAAACAGACAATATGGGAACCAAAACAATTATTATTACGAGGGACAGAATAACTTTAGACGCAACGGTCCAGCGCGCAGTTACGATTCAGGGAGAAATTCTCCACCACTTAACCGACAAGAAAGAAACCACAGAAACTACCGACATGACGACAGACGATGTGATCGTAACGACAGACCTGAATTGCATCAGAACTGGCGGGATTCAAACAGAGCTGGGCCCTCTCGGCAAGGCGAATTTGTAGAAGTTCGGTCTCCTAATCCGAATAACGACGCGCGCCAGCAAAGAAACAGACAATGACTCGCACAGCAGGCAGCCGCGTGCACCCGCTGGCTCCGAGAAAAATAACACAGACGCTAACCTTGAGAAAAATTCCAGTATTCTTTACCGACGTATACCACTTGATAATTGCGTTAAAGTTGAAACTCTGCGTACTAGGAAGAGCAAAGGTTTACACCACATTTCACATGTAACACCGTTTATTGAGAGATAATGTGCTTTTTTAACTTGAGATTTTAATGCAACATTTTGGTTTATTTGAAAATACATTCTGGATTTAAAGTGCTTTCTGAGAGATACTAGATGACACAGTGGTTAGTTTATGTGACAGCTACAGGATTTTATCACGACGTTACTAATGAGTGACAATTTACAATGTTGCTTTTGCGGTGTATCTGTTTTATATCTGCACAGTTTTTCTGAATTCTTCTGGAAAGTAAAACATGTTTTAGTAGTAACTCTTGTGGTATAGCAACAATGAGGCAGCCTTTTCCGTAGCACAACAATACGTTACAGCACAGTACTTTCTTCATCACAACAATAAGCGTAATAACTAAGATATCTATACGCAAAGCATTTCACTTTTGTGTATCATCAGGTAAGTACATTGACTTCTGCAGAACTTAGCTTTCGGAGGACGATAACTACGACACTTCCACAAAGGTTATGTTGCGACAAGACGCACAGTTTAGCGCTACAGTACACGCATTTGAGTGATTAATCTTATACTTAAAACACTTAATTACAAAGAAAGTTTTCCGTGATACATTTCATTCCATTGCTGTAATTTGTAACACCTGAGGGTATAATTACATTTATCCTCAGGGGGGTACACGCTTACTTTGTGTACCATGTGTTTGGCACGCACAAGGAGCCCTAGCTAATATGGTATTTGCTTATACAACTTTACACATCGGTACCATATTTCTCTAACACAGAATTACACAGCTATCTGATTATTTACCTGAGAGAAACAAACATTTTTTTACTATATTAGTGACAGATGTTTACGTAATTACACAGTTGAATAATTTCACACTTATGAAATTGTATTTTGTCAGTACTTTGTGAACTGTTCACATTTTTTTCGGATCCATTGTGGTACTATGAGAGCTTTGAATGATGTATTTGGTATGGGATCATGATTTTAAAGTACGTTTGAGGTTGATGACACTATTGAAATGAGCAGAGAATTTTTTTAGGTTTTGAAATTATTGGAGGAAGCTACGACGTTTTTGAGATTTGACTGAGGTTTTATGATGTTATTATTACGACAACGATGTGTATTATGCTGCTGAGGTATGTTTATGGTCAAGAAGCTGATGCTATATGAGGAATTTGATTATGTGTCGACGATATATATATGTGTAATAAGGTAAGGAGTAATGAATAGTGATTTAGGGACTCTGCTTTGTGGAAAAGGATGTTGGAAACCAAGAATCGTATTTTAGAATTATGAAATGTGTGTAAATGCGTGAATGTATCACAATGCCGACGAAAATTTTTTTTGGACGCTGTTATATTTATAGGATTTTGTTTCTACAGATTTGTAATCCAAATTCTTGACCTGTGAAATATTTTTATATGAGTCACTGTAGCGAAAACTGCTGTCGTAAATATTCCGGGATGAGAGGTAAGTGACCGAGACGTAATTCGTTGTGAGCGGCCACCTGTGCCAGCCACCTGGAGAAACAGCCATTAGGTGGAGAAAAAAAAAAAGGGGGGGCCATTATCCTCGCTTGACGTTCCTTTGTAGAAAGCATCGCAACATTTCACGGCTATTGTCGTGCTAGTTGAGAGAAATGCCATATGGCGACAGAAATGCCTAATGAAATGACGAGAAATATTTTTACATCTGCACACCTGATTACGACAAGCGTCTTTCTACGAGAGTTGAGAGAATTTCTAACTTATGAAATGTCACATGACTACTGAATGATTATTTTATGCTTTACTTTGTACATAGTTGCTTATTTCATTTGATATCTAGTTTCCAGCTGTGTTGCAGCATTGGTTTCATAAAAAAAAAAAAAAATTCATTTGCTAATGTGAACACTTTCTGTCAACAGATCTATTAAATAATTACTTTATGACCCACATTCTTCGAAAAAGGAGCTCTTGGAATGGAAAGAACAATAAGAAGGGACTAGTAACAGTTACTGCACACATAATTTTCTTTTCAAGTACATGGTAATATTTTTTTTTACAATAAGTTGTTGTGGTGCACCACTTTAATTACTTAGACATTAAGATGTGATTATACATTTCCCTTATCTGCATTGTTATCTTTAGTGTACTATTTTTTCTGCTTGAGCTATGTCATGTTTAGGTATCAGTTGCTGCTGTTTGCCAGGCATAGTGTTATTGAATTTGACTTTGTATTATTCTGTTAAGCCAGTTTTACTAATGATTTCTTGTTATTATTTGTTGCACATTACCTTAGATTAGTTGTAATATTACAATTGCTTTGCTAATTTCTAAAATGTTGCTTCGCAAATCTGCGTTTTTTTTGTCATTGCTGTTTGTGTTAATTTGTTATGTGCTGCTGCATTGCCTCGTCCCTTAGTTTAGCATCTGAGCTCAGTAGATTTAAGTTAGCTTAAGAGGGGGTAGACTATATAAGAAACTAACTATGATGAATTGGAAGAAATGCATTGAGAAGCCACAAGAAACAGATAGGGCCAAAATGAGTATTGTACAATGAGAAATAATTATTTGGAAAGAAAGATGGTTAGAATACAGAAAAGAGGTACAGATAGGACCATTTGGGAATAATGATGAACGAAGGGAGATCTCCAAGAACAAAAAAGGTTTTGTTCACAAAATACTGCAGTACCAAAAGTTACACTGAAAACGAACCCTGTCCTTTCCATTGTGTTATCCCACTATGTGTTTGTGTACCCTTGTGTATTTGTTTTCTTCCTGTCTTTGTGTAGTTTCATAGAATTTCTTCTTCTTCTAATACTAAGCTACATTCACTATGATGAGGAATACTGTGATCCTCAAATATAATTTGCACTGATAATATGTTATTTACTTTGTAAAGATGTTTAGACATTTATCTGTTCTGTGTTAATGCTTAGGTGTGAAGTTGATGTTTCAAAAGTTATTCTGATCTTTATGTATGTACTTATGTCATTATTTTTGTAACACTGATGTATATGTTTATTTCTATTCTTTTGTAAAGCCTGTTTTACTACAAATGTTATCTGTATTGTTATGTTCTTTACTAATGTATTTTGTACCTTTGTAATTGTATTCTCATGTTATAATATTGTAATTGACACCAGGTCGTCAAATTAAGTATATTTTGACTGCACTCGTTTCTGTTGGTCATAGCATATGCACAATATGTGAGAAGTAGGGAGTGATAGTGTTTGCACATGTTTTAATGATTCAGCAAGGGACTGGATAACAGCATTGCTGGTTCTGAGGACTATTCCAAAAACTTTGTGAGTGCACAAGTGGTGGTTATGGACTTGCTAAATTATCCGCAAGACTCTTCAATGGTGATTGTGCACCTGCACAGTCACAACAGATGGCTGCTGGCCATCTCTACAAGGACTACAGTGGGTCTGCACCTCTGGTGGCCCACCAGTACCGTCATTTCTACCAGGACTACAGTGGGTCTGCTCTGTGATGACCTACCCACCAATACTCTTCAAAACTTCGATTGACTCCGCTGTGGGTTTGCTCTGTTATGGCCCATTACCTGCCTGCATGTCAAGAGTCAGCACTGTCTTTCCGTTGGAAGGACAACGATACTTCTTCAAGACTGCATGGAAATCCACTACTTCCGTGTGCATTTTCTTTTACTGCTCAGACTTTGAGAAAAACACTGCAATGTGATGAATGATCAGGACTGTCTTTATGGACTGTGAGAAAATTTTAGCTTTTGACCAACATTGTATCAATAAGTGTGTGCATTTGATTTCTTTGTTATTGTAATTACGAATATGAAAAATTTTAACAAATATGTATTGGCCAGTGCCCAACAAAATTTGTAAAATTTTTTGTGGGGAGCATGGGGGCTATGTAAGTAGGCTGTTTAGGTTTTTTTATTGGTAACGCCACCTCAGTATGAAAATCACCGGCTGTGCCGTGTGCAGTCTGTGGCTGCTTTGCATTGTTGTAATACTCAACCATTGTAGTGTTAGGCAGCTGGCTGTGAACAGCGCGTAACGTTGCGCAGTTGGAGGTGAGCCGCCAGCAGTGGTGGATGTGGGGAGAGAGATGGCGGAGTTTTGGAAGTTGTCATGAAATGCTCTATATATATATATATATATATATATATATATATATATATATATATATATATATATATATGATGATATAAAGGTAAATACATTCTTTGTTCTCTATTAATATCTTTCATTTGCTAACTATCCCTATCAGTAGTTAGTGCCTTCCATAGTTTGAATTTTTTATTTAGCTGGCAGTAGTGGCGCTCGCTGTATTGCAGTAGCTTGAGCAGCGAAGATTTTTGTGAGGTAAGTGATTTGCGAGAGGTATAGTTTAATGTTAGTCAGGGCCATTCTCTTGTAGAGATTATTGAAAGTCAGATTGCGTTGCGCTAACAAAATATTGTGTGTTGAAAGTCAGATCGCGTTGCGCTAAAAAAAATATTGTGTGTCAGGTTAAGCACAGTCCTGTAAAATTGTTCAAAAGGGGACGTTTCACGTTGTATGACAACGTCGAAATTTTGGCAACTACATCGTCATTTTGGGACTCGATAGTAAAGGAGGCAATTGAAATTCGCTTGACGACGAACGTAATTAATAGAGACAGCGGTTTCAATCTTGATAAATCCTGGAATCCGGCACTTGCTGTAATAAACTCGCAAAGACGTCGTCACAGTGCAGCTCACAATGATATATCGATATGCCAACAAAGATCAACTGCGGAGTCATAGATACAACTCGCGCATTATGTTCGTCTCTGCCACCGACCAACGTCTCTGGCGCATTTGCATCTGTGGCCGCATGCGCAGTCGCGCGGTACAACAGTATAAAGGGACGAAGCAAGCACTGGAGCGGAAAAAAAAAAAAAAAAAAAAAAGCCATTTTACCCTTAAGTCACCGATTTTCTCGCCAACTGTTGTTTTTTTTCTTATCTTCATCTCTTTAACACAAATTCTGTAGGCTGAAGAGCGGCGTAGTAAGCTGCTGCCAGCCCGCCCCCTTCGGGGGGAATTGAAATTCAATAACGAAAAAAAAAAAACTGGAGCGGCAGTCTTGCGGCTCACTCTGAAGATGGCTGAACGTTTTACAGCCGAAATATTAGAAGAAGGAGATTTCTTGCGGCTGCACACCCGAAACTTAATGGAAGAGTCTTTGCGCCGCCAAAACCTGTAGATATGGAGCTGTTTATTCGCCGCTGTGTTGCACAAATGTAAGCAGGTCCCAGGATGCAGCGTCTCCTCGCCTCCACATGGAGCAGCCTGGGTAACGTTAAAGAGTTGACAGTACTGGTTACCAGACAATACTCGGATCTCATGGCTAAAGCACAACATAGCACTGAAAATACGGTCAATCTACAAAGAAAACTGCTTTAAACACTTGTGGCACCCACACCAAATAAGAGTGAATGTAAAGTGTATACAAAGAAGGGCATCTACATCTACATGGATACTCTGCAAATCACATTTAAGTGCCTGGCAGAGGGTTCATCGAGCCACCTTCACAATTCTCTATTATTCCAATCTCGTATAGCGCGCAGAAAGACTGAACACCTATGTCTCTCCGTACGAGCTCTGATTTATTTTATCGTGTTGATCGTTCCTCCCTATATAGGTCGATGATGATGATGAGTCCCATACTTCTTTACAGAGCGTAGGGGAGCGACGCGGGAGACCCGCGTCGCCTTACTAGGCAAGGTCCTAGTGGAGGTGGTTTGCCATTGCCTTCCTGCGACAGTAATGGGGATGAATGTTGATGATGTAGACGACACAATAACACCCAGTCATCTCGAGGGAGGAAAAATTCCTGACCCCGCCGGGAATCGAACCGAGGACCCCGTGCTCGGGAAGCGAGAACGCTACCGCGAGACCACGAAGGTCGGTGTCAACAAAATATTTTCGCATTCGGAGGAGAAAGATGGTGATTAGAATTACGTGAGATGATTCCGTTACAACGAAATACGCCTTTCTTTTAATGATGACCAGCCAAAATCCTGTATCATTTCTGTGACACTCTGTCCTATATTTCGCCATAATACAAAACGTGCTGCCTTTCTTTCGACTTTTTCGTTATACTCCGTCAGTCCTATCTGGTAAGGATCCCACACCGCGCAGCAGTATTCTAAAAGAGGACGGACAAGCGTAGTATAGTCTCCTTAGTAGGTCTGTTGCATTTTCTAAGTGTCCTGCCAATAAAACGCAGTCTTTGGTTAGCCTTCCCCACACCATTTTCTATGTGTTCCTTCCAATTTAAGTAGTTCGTAATTGTAATACCTAGGCATTTAGTTGAATTTACGGCTTTTAGATTAGACTGATTTATCGTGTATCTGAAGTTTAACGGAATCCTTTTAGCACTCATGTGGATGAGCTCGAACTTTTCGTTATTTAGGGTCAACTGCTTATTTTCGCATCATTCAGATTTCTTTTCTGAATCGGTTTCCAGTTTGTTTTGATCTTCTGATGCCTTTATTAGTCGATAAACGACAGCGTCATCTGCAAACCACCGAAGACGGCTGCTCAAATTGTCTCCCACATCCTTTATATATATACGGATCAGCAAAGGGCCTATAGCACTACCTTGGGGAACGCCAGAAATCACTTCTGTTTTACTCGATGACTTTCCGTCAGCTACTGCAAACTGTGACCTCTCTGACAGGAAATCACAAATCCAGTCACATAACTGAGACGCTTGTGTGGTGCAGTGTCAAAAGCCTTCCGGAAATCCAGAATTGCTGAATCGATCTGAAATCCCTAGTCAATAGCACTCAACGCTTCATGTGAATAAAGAGCTAGTTGAGTTTCACAGGAACGATGTTTTCTAAACCCATGTTGACTGTGTGTCAATAGACCGTTTCTTCGAGGTAATTCATAACGTCCGAACACAATATATGTTCCAAAATCCTGCTGCATATCGACTTTAACGATATGGGCCTGTGACTTAGTGGATTATTCTTATTACCTTTCTTGAATGTTGGTGTGACCTGTGAAACGTTCCAGTCTCTGGGTACGGATCATCGTCTAGCAAACGGTTGTATACGATTGTTAAGTATAGAGCTAATGCATCAGCATGCTCCGAAAGGAGCGTAATTGGTATACAATCTGGACCAGATGACTTGCTTTTATTAAGTGATTTAAGTTGCTTCACTACTCCGGAGATACACTCCTGGAAATTGAATTCATTGTCCCAGGAAGGGGAAACTTTATTGACACATTCCTGGGGTCACATACATCACATGATCACACTGACAGAACCACAGGCACATAGACACAGGCAACAGAGCATGCACAATGTCGGCACTAGTACAGTGTATATCCACCTTTCGCAGCAATGCAGGCTGCTATTCTCCCATGGAGACGATCGTAGAGATGCTGGATGTAGTCCTGTGGAACGGCTTGCCGTGCCATTTCCACCTGGCGCCTCAGTTGGACCAGCGTTCGTGCTGGACGTGCAGACCGCGAGAGACGACGCTTCATCCAGTCCCAAACATGCTCAATGGGGGACAGATCCGGAGATCTTGCTGGCCAGGGTAGTTGACTTACACCTTCTAGAGCACGTTGGGTGGCACGGGATACATGCGGACGTGCATTGTCCTGTTGGAACAGCAAGTTCCCTTGCCGGTTTAGGAATGGTAGAACGATGGGTTCGATGACGGTTTGGATGTACCGTGCACTATTCAGTGTCCCCTCGACGATCACCAGTGGTGTACGGCCAGTGTAGGAGGTCGCTCCCCACACCATGATGCCGGGTGTTCGCCCTGTGTGCCTCGGTCGTATGCAGTCCTGATTGTGGCGCTCACCTGCACGGCGCCAAACACGCATACGACCATCATTGGCACCAAGGCAGAAGCGACTCTCATCGCTGAAGACGACACGTCTCCATTCGTCCCTCCATTCACGCCTGTCGCGACACCACTGGAGGCGGGCTGCACGATGTTGGGGCGTGAGCGGAAGACGGCCTAACGGTGTGCGGGACCGTAGCCCAGCTTCATGGAGACGGTTGCGAATGGTCCTCGCCGATACCACAGGAGCAACAGTGTCCCTAATTTGCTGGGAAGTGGCGGTGCGGTCCCCTACGGCACTGCGTAGGATCCTACGGTCTTGGCGAGCATCCGTGCGTCGCTGCGGTCCGGTCCCAGGTCGACGGGCACGTGCACCTTCCGCCGACCACTGGCGACAACATCGATGTACTGTGGAGACCTCACGCCCCACGTGTTGAGCAATTCGGCGGTACGTCCACCCGGCCTCCCACATGCGCACTATACGCCCTCGCTCAAAGTCCGTCAACTGCACATACGGTTCACGTCCACGCTGTCGCGGCATGCTACCAGTGTTAAAGACTGCGATGGAGCTCCGTATGCCACGGCAAACTGGCTGACACTGACGGCGGCGGTGCACAAATGCTGCGCAGCTAGCGCCATTCGACGGCCAACACCGCGGTTCCTGGTGTGTCCGCTGTGCCGTGCGTGTGATCATTGCTTGTACAGCCCTCTCGCAGTGTCCGGAGCAAGTATGGTGGGTCTGACACACCGGTGTCAATGTGTTCTTTTTTCGATTTCCAGGAGTGTATTTACTTCTACGTTACTCATGTTGGCAGCTGTTTTCTAGTAGTTCTAGCAGTACGAATCGCCGCAGGACTGTTTAACATGTTGGCTTATGGGAGTGCGTCCTATATATCCCAGGTGTTGTTTAGGGGTGCCGTGCATCTTTTGTAGACAAATGTACAGAGTTATTCTAAATGATGGACCCATTTTCAAAAATTCGTATGTATTCAAGTACAAATCCAAAATGAACAAGCTTTATACCAACGAAATGGAAGTTTCAAAGTTTTTGGCGGGTGGCGGCGGGCGGGCAGCGATGGTTTCAGAAGCGCCGGTAGAGTTCGCGCGGCAATAGGGCTGTCATTCCGTTTCACTGTCAGTTGCGAGTGAAATGGCGACTGTGGAGCACAAGGTTTTCTGCGTTCTTGAGTTCGCTAAAAGTGAGTTGCAAATTGCAGTGCAGCGGGCATTTCGTCCCTAATTCGATATTCAACCACCAATTCGCAAGAGCATTAGCCGTTGGCTTAAGCAGTTTAAACAGACTGGGAATGTGTGCAAAGGAAAAATCACATGGGAACCTGTGTGTCAGAGGATGATATCCGACGTATTCGAGAAAGTTTTGTGCGCAGTCCCAGTAAGTCTACCAATAGAGCCAGTCGAGAACTTGGAATACCCCAACCAACTGAATGGAAAGTTCTGAGACGGCGTTTGCAGTGCAAGCCCTACCGATTACATCTTGTGCAGGCTCTCAACCCCAGTGACAAAGAGAAGCATCTCGCATTTTGTGGCAATGTGCTAGCAAAGATGGAGGATGACACATTTCTAAAGCGTGTAATTTTTAGCGATGAAGCAACGTTCCACCTTAGTGGAAAAGTCAGCAGACACAATGTACGCAGGTGGGGTTTGGAAGATCCACATTCACCATTGCAACACGAAAGAGACTCACCGAAGATCAACGTGTTCTGTGCCGTATCCCGTAGAAAGGTTTATGGACCATTTTTCTTTGCGGAAAGAACTTTAACGGGAATAACATCCCTGGACATGTTGGAACAATGGCTGTTCCCTCAAGATTCCCAGGACTTCATTTTCCAACAGGATGGAGCTCCGCCCCATTAGCACCGTGATGTACGAGGCTTTTTGAATGACTCCCTTCCTCAGCACTGGATCTGTCGCTGGGGACTCGAGGAACTGGCTCTGCACATCTGGCCACCGAGATCTCCTGATCTCACACCCTGAGACTATTTCTTATGGGGTTATGTGAAGGAAGCTGTTTACGTCCCGTTTCTACCAACCACCCTGAACGATCTGCGAAACCGCATCACAGCTGCCGTGCTCTCAGTAACAGCAGATACACTTTCCCGTGTGAGAGACGAGTTTGGCTACCGCGTCGATGTTTGCCGTGCAGCCAACGGTGACCACATTGAATATTAATAACATTTATCACATTAAAAACTAATTAATTACAAATTATTAATTTTATTAAATTGATATCAAACATTACGAAAAAAAACTTTGAAACTTCCTCTCTTCACTAGTATAAAGGGTGTTCATTTTGGATTTGTACCGGAATAAATAGCAAGTTTTGATAATGGGTCCGTCATTTAGAATAACCCTGTATATTGGAACCGCAGAAAGGACTGACAACACCGGCGTAGCCCAACACAAAAGGAACTTTCACCTGGGACAATCGAAAAGTAGGCCGTAGCAGAGCATATTTTTCGAGATGGGAACCAGGAAATAAAATTCAGTGAGGTAAGCGTTTCAGCAAGGACATCGAGATATGCATACAATGGAGGTTCATAAATAACATAATACGAGGTGCGGCTAGAAAAAAAATCGGCCTGATGCTGGAAAAAACATTTATTTACAATTATTTACAATTTCATGTTATCTCCTTCAATGTACTCTCCTCCTCGGTCTCTACACCGCTCCATACGAATTTTCCACTGTTCATAGCAATGCTGCAGATCATTTTCGGTAAGTCCATACATTACTTCCGTCGCTTTTTCTTTTACTGCTTCAACAGTCTCAAATCTAGTTCCTTTCAAAGCTGACTTGACTTTAGGGAAAAGAAAAAAGTCACAGGGGGCCAAATCAGGTGAGTAGGGTGGATGATCTAAGATGGGAATGTTGTGTTTTGCCAAAAACGTCTTCACTGACAACGCACTGTGAGCTGGGGCATTGTCTTGGTGAAGGATCCATGACTTTTTTCTCCACAAATCGTTCCGTTTTCTCCGTACTCGCTCACGTAGGGTAGCCAGGATGCTAATGTAGTAATGCTGATTCACTGTTTGTCCCTCTGGTACCCAATCAATGTGCACAATCCCTTTGATGTCAAAAAAACAATCATCATTGCCTTGAATTTCGATTTTGACATTCGTGCTTTTTTTTGTCGTGGAGAACCAGGAGTTTTCCAATGCATCGATTGGCGTTTAGTTTCGGGATCGTAAGTAAAAAAACCACGATTCATCGCAAGTAATAACATTTTGTAAGAAGGTGGGATCACTTTCAATGTTTTCCAGGATGTCAGAACAAATCATTCTTCAGTGTTCCTTCTGTTCAATTGTGAGACACTCCGGAACCATTTTTGAACACACTTTGTTCATGTTGAAACTTTCATGAAGAATCTGCCTAACACTTTCCTTGTCAACTCCTGTTAACTCAGACACTGCTCTGATTGTTAAACGGCGATCTTGTCAAACAAGTTTACCGATTTTTTCAATGTTTGCATCAGTTTTTGCTGACAATGGTCTGCCAGTGCGAGTGTCATCACTGGTGTCTTCGCGGCCATCTTTAAATCGTTTAAAGCACTCAAACACTTGTGTTCGCGATAAACAATCATCGCCGTACACTTGTTGTAACATTACAAACGTTTCACTTGCAGATTTTCCTAGTTTGAAACAAAATTTGATGTTAACACGCTGTTCTTTCTGTACACTCAACATTTTCCGACGCACAGACAAAACGTCAACTACTTAAAACAGACGCCACGGGCAGACTGAGTGCAGGAGGCAGATGAAACTCGAGCAGTAGGCGGAGCGAGAGTCACGTGACAGGCCACGCGACTTTCAGCCTTATTTCATTCGTTTTATTGTTTCACCAGTACTAGTCCGGTTTTTTTCTAGCCACACCTCGTACACTTTCCCGTGTGTGAGACAAGTTTGGCTACCGTGTCGATGTTTGCCGTGCAGCCAACGGTGACCACATTGAATATTAATAACATTTATCACATTAAAAACTAATTAATTACAAATTATTAATTTTATTAAATTGATATCAAACATTACGAAAAAAAACTTTGAAACTTCCTCTCTTCACTAGTATAAAGGGTGTTCATTTTGGATTTGTACCGGAATAAATAGCAAGTTTTGATAATGGGTCCGTCATTTAGAATAACCCTGTATATTGGAACCGCAAAAAGGACTGACAACACCGTCGTAGCCCAACACAAAAGGAACTTTCACCTGGGACAACCGAAAAATCGGCCGTAGCAGAGCATATTTTTCGAGATGGGAACCTGGAAATAAAATTCAGTGAGGTAAGCGTTTCAGCAAGGACATCGAGATATGCATACAATGGAGGTCCATAAATAACATAATACGAGGTGCGGCTAGAAAAAAACCGGACTGATGCTGGAAAAAACATTTATTTACAATTATTTACAATTTCATGTTATCTCCTTCAATGTACTCTCCTCCTCGGTCTCTACACCGCTCCATACGAATTTTCCACTGTTCATAGCAATGCTGCACATCATTTTCGGTAAGTCCATACATTACTTCCGTCGCTTTTTCTTTTACTGCTTCAACAGTCTCAAATCTAGTTCCTTTCAAAGCTGACTTGACTTTAGGGAAAAGAAAAAAGTCACAGGGGGCCAAATCAGGTGAGTAGGGTGGATGATCTAAGATGGGAATGTTGTGTTTTGCCAAAAACGTCTTCACTGACAACGCACTGTGAGCTGGGGCATTGTCTTGGTGAAGGATCCATGACTTTTTTCTCCACAAATCGTTCCGTTTTCTCCGTACTCGCTCACGTAGGGTAGCCAGGACGCTAATTTAATAATGCTGATTCACTGTTTGTCCCTCTGGTACCCAATCAATGTGCACAATCCCTTTGATGTCAAAAAAAAACAATCATCATTGCCTTGAATTTCGATTTTGACATTCGTGCTTTTTTTTGTCGTGGAGAACCAGGAGTTTTCCAATGCATCGATTGGCGTTTAGTTTCGGGATCGTAAGTAAAAAACCACGACTCATCGCAAGTAATAACATTTTGTAAGAAGGTGGGATCACTTTCAATGTTTTCCAGGATGTCAGAACAAATCATTCTTCGGCGTTCCTTCTGTTCAATTGTGAGACACTTTGGAACCATTTTTGAACACACTTTGTTCATGTTGAAACTTTCATGAAGAATCTGCCTAAGACTTTCCTTGTCAACTCCTGTTAACTCAGACACTGCTCTTATTGTTAAACGGCGATCTTGTCGAACAAGTTTACCGATTTTTTCAATGTTTGCATCAGTTTTTGCTGACAATGGTCTGCCAGTGCGAGTGTCATCACTGGTGTCTTCGCGGCCATCTTTAAATCGTTTAAAGCACTCAAACACTTGTGTTCGCGATAAACAATCATCGCCGTACACTTGTTGTAACATTACAAACGTTTCACTTGCAGATTTTCCTAGTTTGAAACAAAATTTGATGTTAACACGCTGTTCTTTCTGTACACTCAACATTTTCCGACGCACAGACAAAACGTCAACTACTTAAAACAGACGCCACGGGCAGACTGAGTGCAGGAGGCAGATGAAACTCGAGCAGTAGGCGGAGCGAGAGTCACGTGACAGGCCACGCGACTTTCAGCCTTATTGCATTCGTTTTATTGTTTCACCAGTACTAGTCCGGTTTTTTTCTAGCCACACCTCGTAACTGAACAAGAAAAGAAGGTGGTTTGAAGTTAGATAAAATATGGATGTTGCCTTTGCGTCGATTATTTATAATCGAGACTGATGACGCCATCCAGTGGTAGTCACACAGTCGGTATCATGTGAAGTATGGTGGTGCCCTCTATCCACTGTACAAATGCGAGAGTCCTTAAAGCCATAGTGGCAGTAGCTGTTTTACCTCGGAAGGTGTCATCGGCAGTTGGAGACAAAACATCACGAAGCAGCATCGAGAAGGGTCTCTCAGCCCGGATGTTGTAAGTAAAGAAGCAGCCAGCCGTGAAAATCTACTGTATGATCATACAGGGTGGAAATAATTAAGTGTAACGACTCACAGTCCAGTGTGGGCTGTAATTATTGAATGAAAGCGAAACCTAGTAGATTGTCTAAAGCGTTAACGCAGAACCAATTCAGACAGGAAAAAATTGGTTCCAATGTTGGCCAGCAGGTGCAAATCTGGCGCAATGAATGCTAGAAAGACATGTTTCGATATGTAATGGATTAGACACAGAACATGGGCCTAAAAGGTCAGAGAAGTGAGGAAGGCGTAACGATGATTTTATTATTAACTGTCGCTTACACAATTTGTGCAACATGAGCGCGAAAGACGTCGACAAGATGTGCACAGCACCGAATTTGCACCTGGTGGCTAAAACTGGAACTAATTTTTTTCCAACACAGATCGGTTCTGCGTTAATGCATTTACAGAGATACCAAGTTTCGCTGCCGTACGATGATTACAGCCCAGGCTGGAACTCCGTGAGTACTTGCTCTTTAATATAATAATCCAGTACTGTGGGAAGTACCCTCAGCCATACACGTCACAGTGGTTTCCAGAGCATGGATGAAAGTGTGCGAAACCAGGGTTAAATGAAATTAAACTGCTATGTACTGTGGCTAAACGAGACGTTCTGGGAATGATTTGTAGACGCCGCGATACTGAACAATATCCAGTGTGCAGGTTTCCCTGCTCCCTGGCCGTCTTCTTCCAGCTCCGCTCCCCCACAGACTGGTACGTGTGGGGGGAGAGCGGCAGCTGTTGCTTGTCTGTGATGTACTGCACTGTCGTGATACGCCAGCTTACTGCGGATCACGTCCTCCGTGCCATCTGGCGGCGTTTCCTCAAAACTGTCCGCCATCTGCAGCACCCGGTTGGGGGGAGCAGCGCTACGAAGTGGAAAATAACTCTCTGTCAGAGTCGTAGGGTCGCTACCAAAGCGTGTTGCTTCCGATTCTTAATATCGAAGATGTGGTGAGCTCGGTTGCTCAGTGTGTCGAAACCAGAAATCTACCATCGGACAGAAACTAGTATACAGGGAGATTTGGTTGCCCCTACCGATGTCGTTTTATGCAACACACATTACATCAGTTAAAGGAACGGTATCCAGACAGGCGACAGCCGCTTAATCGTAGTTAGTTCTCTCTCAGAGCTTCAAGAGACTATTAGCAAACGAAATCATACTGTAAAAAATACAAGTGAGGATCGACCATGAGGTACATGGTATTCATGGAGCAAGAGATACCTTAAGCCGTCAGCACACGGACCGTTCATTGAAACGATGAGCGGTGAGCGTGCCGAGTTTCTCAAGTCACAGCGTGGAAAAACCGCGTTGGGGAGTCTTTCCAAACGTGCACAGCAATACCTAGCATGGCAGATACACTGAACATGCGTTTGAACGTTGGCCAATGAGATGGAAGAACGCCAGCTACATCACATACTCGCCATCTCTCTTCAGTACAGAGCCGCGAGACGGCATATTGGCTTTCAGTTGAAGCCCACATTTATAATGCCATTTCTAAGCATCAGAAAATCGAGGATCTCTCGAAAACCCGTCGTTAATTATGTGATTTGTTGTAATAAAATGACAGGAAACGCGTATTATAAAAGTATGCCATTTCAAGCCCTCCCGGCTAGCCACGCGATCTAACGCTCTGCTTCCCAAGCGGGAAGGCGTGCCGGTCCCCGACACGAATCCACCCGGCGGATTAGTGTCGAGGTCCGGTGTGCCGGCCAGCCTGTGGATGGTTTTTAAGGCGGTTTTCCATCTACTTCGGCGAATGCGGGCTGGTTCCCCTTATTCCGCCTCAGTTACACTATGTCGGCGATTGCTGGACGAACACTGTCTCTCCGTACACATACACCATAATTACTCTACCATTACAACATTTGGGGTTACGCTCATCTGGTATTTGACGTTCCCAGGGGGGGGGGGGGGTCACTGGGGGCCGAACGGCACAATAAGCCTGGGTTCGGTATGGGGCGGCGGTGGGATGGGTGGACTGCTGTGGCCTGTTGTGGGGTTGTGAATCACTGAGGGCTACTGCAGGATGAAGCCTCTCCGTCGTTTCTAGGTCCTTGGTTCAATACACAATACACAATGGCATTTCAAGGCGACAGCACACTTAGCATCCATAAAAAATGCAATTTTCTTGATACAATTTGTCATCATGTTCTTTGTACAATTTTCTATAATTAATAGTCAGTTAGTAACAAATCTACGATTAACACTCTCAGCAGACGGTAAGAAGCAAGGTATGGTTGGTCGTTGAACAGTCGTGGTCGTAATAGTTCAATGTGTAGCATCAAACAATATAGCAGTGTTGTTGCTTTGCATCTCACTCCACCCAAAAATTTTATTACTAGCCATCGCGTTTTCAATAGTTCTGATACTTTCTTATTATATCGATAAAAATGTATTCTATAACGTTCGATGTTATGTAAATATAAGTGTGGTGTCACCGCCAGACACCACACTTGCTAGGTGGTAGCATTTAAATCGGCCGCGGTCCGGTAGTATACGTCGGACCCGCGTGTCGCCACTGTCAGTAATTGCAGACCGAGCGCCACCACACGGCAGGTCTAGAGCGACGTCCTGGCACTCGCCCCAGTTGTACAGCCGACTTTGCCTGAGATGGATTACTGACAAATATGCTCTCATTTGCCGAGACGATAGCATAGCCTTCAGCTACATTTGCTACGACCTAGCAAGGCGCCGTATTCAGTTGATATTGAGATTCTATTAATGTATCATCAAGAGCGATGTTCTACAAATGTGGATTAAAGTTAAGTATTCCAGAAGCTACGTACTTTTCTTTATAGCATTCATTACGTATCCTGTTTCAGACCTCACGCCAGCCTGCGTGAGTTTAAGCGCGTGCCTTTCGGCTTCCTCTCATTGTGTCTAGGCTGTCTTGTCTAGACACAACAATAAGTGTGCTGTTTCTGAGTGTGAATTTGTTCGATTTGCTTAATCTACAAGACAGCTTGTGTTAGAGCGGTTCTAGGGACTTTGGTCCGGAACCGCGCTCCTGCTACGGTCGCAGGTTCGACTCCTGCCTCGGGCATTGATGTGTGTGATGTCCTTAGGTTAAGCAGGTTTAAGTAGTTTTAAGTCTACGGGACTTAACATCTGTCCCCTGCAACTTAGAACTACTTAAACCCAACTAACCTAAGGACATCACACATATCCATGCCCAAGGCAGGATTCGAACCTGCGACCGTGAAGGTCGCGCGGTTCCAGACTGAAGTGCCTAGAACCGATCGACAACAGGGGCGGGCGAACCATTTGAACAGCTTGTGTTATTTGCAGTAGAATATTTTGTACTTTCTTATTGTTAGCTTTGTGTTTTACTTTTTGTAAATATTCTGCTGCTTAATAGAAACAGTTATGAAGTAGGAATTAATATCGCACTATTTGTAATGGAAATTTGATAAGGGGATGTTCTTGTCGACTAGACATGGTACTTTCCTTTTTGCCTTATAACATGTACACAGAAAATGAAGTTTTTATTTATATATACAACAGACAGAAAAACGTGACAAGGAAGCAAATGTGCGTTTTAATGAAGCTAACGTAGGAATGTTAGGCCCATCCATTTCGTCAACAGTGCGATGTGCGAGCTAGGTACAGCTGGAGAGCGCTACGATTACATACGAGGTGCGGCTGGAAAAAAACCGGACTGATGCTGGAAAAAACATTTATTTACAATTATTTACAATTTCATGTTATCTCCTTCAATGTACTCTCCTCCTCGGTCTCTACACCGCTCCATACGAATTTTCCACTGTTCGTAGCAATGCTGCAGATCATTTTCGGTAAGTCCATACATTACTTCCGTCGCTTTTTCTTTTACTGCTTCAACAGTCTCAAATCTAGTTCCTTTCAAAGCTGACTTGACTTTAGGGAAAAGAAAAAAGTCACAGGGGGCCAAATCAGGTGAGTAGGGTGGATGATCTAAGATGGGAATGTTGTGTTTTGCCAAAAACGTCTTCACTGACAACGCACTGTGAGCTGGGGCATTGTCTTGGTGAAGGATCCATGACTTTTTTCTCCACAAATCGTTCCGTTTTCTCCGTACTCGCTCACGTAGGGTAGCCAGGACGCTAATTTAATAATGCTGATTCACTGTTTGTCCCTCTGGTACCCAATCAATGTGCACAATCCCTTTGATGTCAAAAAAAAACAATCATCATTGCCTTGAATTTCGATTTTGACATTCGTGCTTTTTTTTGTCGTGGAGAACCAGGAGTTTTCCAATGCATCGATTGGCGTTTAGTTTCGGGATCGTAAGTAAAAAACCACGACTCATCGCAAGTAATAACATTTTGTAAGAAGGTGGGATCACTTTCAATGTTTTCCAGGATGTCAGAACAAATCATTCTTCGGCGTCCCTTCTGTTCAATTGTGAGACACTTTGGAACCATTTTTGAACACACTTTGTTCATGTTGAAACTTTCATGAAGAATCTGCCTAACACTTTCCTTGTCAACTCCTGTTAACTCAGACACTGCTCTGATTGTTAAACGGCGATCTTGTCGAACAAGTTTACCGATTTTTTCAATGTTTGCATCAGTTTTTGCTGACAATGGTCTGCCAGTGCGAGTGTCATCACTGGTGTCTTCGCGGCCATCTTTAAATCGTTTAAAGCACTCAAACACTTGTGTTCGCGATAAACAATCATCGCCGTACACTTGTTGTAACATTACAAACATTTCACTTGCAGATTTTCCTAGTTTGAAACAAAATTTGATGTTAACACGCTGTTCTTTCTGTACACTCAACATTTTCCGACGCACAGACAAAACGTCAACTACTTAAAACAGACGCCACGGGCAGACTGAGTGCAGGAGGCAGATGAAACTCGAGCAGTAGGCGGAGCGAGAGTCACGTGACAGGCCACGCGACTTTCAGCCTTATTGCATTCGTTTTATTGTTTCACCAGTACTAGTCCGGTTTTTTTCTAGCCACACCTCGTAACTGAACAAGAAAAGAAGGTGGTTTGAAGTTAGATAAAATATGGATGTTGCCTTTGCGTCGATTATTTATAATCGAGACTGATGACGCCATCCAGTGGTAGTCACACAGTCGGTATCATGTGAAGTATGGTGGTGCCCTCTATCCACTGTACAAATGCGAGAGTCCTTAAAGCCATAGTGGCAGTAGCTGTTTTACCTCGGAAGGTGTCATCGGCAGTTGGAGACAAAACATCACGAAGCAGCATCGAGAAGGGTCTCTCAGCCCGGATGTTGTAAGTAAAGAAGCAGCCAGCCGTGAAAATCTACTGTATGATCATACAGGGTGGAAATAATTAAGTGTAACGACTCACAGTCCAGTGTGGGCTGTAATTATTGAATGAAAGCGAAACCTAGTAGATTGTCTAAAGCGTTAACGCAGAACCAATTCAGACAGGAAAAAATTGGTTCCAATGTTGGCCAGCAGGTGCAAATCTGGCGCAATGAATGCTAGAAAGACATGTTTCGATATGTAATGGATTAGACACAGAACATGGGCCTAAAAGGTCAGAGAAGTGAGGAAGGCGTAACGATGATTTTATTATTAACTGTCGCTTACACAATTTGTGCAACATGAGCGCGAAAGACGTCGACAAGATGTGCACAGCACCGAATTTGCACCTGGTGGCTAAAACTGGAACTAATTTTTTTCCAACACAGATCGGTTCTGCGTTAATGCATTTACAGAGATACCAAGTTTCGCTGCCGTACGATGATTACAGCCCAGGCTGGAACTCCGTGAGTACTTGCTCTTTAATATAATAATCCAGTACTGTGGGAAGTACCCTCAGCCATACACGTCACAGTGGTTTCCAGAGCATGGATGAAAGTGTGCGAAACCAGGGTTAAATGAAATTAAACTGCTATGTACTGTGGCTAAACGAGACGTTCTGGGAATGATTTGTAGACGCCGCGATACTGAACAATATCCAGTGTGCAGGTTTCCCTGCTCCCTGGCCGTCTTCTTCCAGCTCCGCTCCCCCACAGACTGGTACGTGTGGGGGGAGAGCGGCAGCTGTTGCTTGTCTGTGATGTACTGCACTGTCGTGATACGCCAGCTTACTGCGGATCACGTCCTCCGTGCCATCTGGCGGCGTTTCCTCAAAACTGTCCGCCATCTGCAGCACCCGGTTGGGGGGAGCAGCGCTACGAAGTGGAAAATAACTCTCTGTCAGAGTCGTAGGGTCGCTACCAAAGCGTGTTGCTTCCGATTCTTAATATCGAAGATGTGGTGAGCTCGGTTGCTCAGTGTGTCGAAACCAGAAATCTACCATCGGACAGAAACTAGTATACAGGGAGATTTGGTTGCCCCTACCGATGTCGTTTTATGCAACACACATTACATCAGTTAAAGGAACGGTATCCAGACAGGCGACAGCCGCTTAATCGTAGTTAGTTCTCTCTCAGAGCTTCAAGAGACTATTAGCAAACGAAATCATACTGTAAAAAATACAAGTGAGGATCGACCATGAGGTACATGGTATTCATGGAGCAAGAGATACCTTAAGCCGTCAGCACACGGACCGTTCATTGAAACGATGAGCGGTGAGCGTGCCGAGTTTCTCAAGTCACAGCGTGGAAAAACCGCGTTGGGGAGTCTTTCCAAACGTGCACAGCAATACCTAGCATGGCAGATACACTGAACATGCGTTTGAACGTTGGCCAATGAGATGGAAGAACGCCAGCTACATCACATACTCGCCATCTCTCTTCAGTACAGAGCCGCGAGACGGCATATTGGCTTTCAGTTGAAGCCCACATTTATAATGCCATTTCTAAGCATCAGAAAATCGAGGATCTCTCGAAAACCCGTCGTTAATTATGTGATTTGTTGTAATAAAATGACAGGAAACGCGTATTATAAAAGTATGCCATTTCAAGCCCTCCCGGCTAGCCACGCGATCTAACGCTCTGCTTCCCAAGCGGGAAGGCGTGCCGGTCCCCGACACGAATCCACCCGGCGGATTAGTGTCGAGGTCCGGTGTGCCGGCCAGCCTGTGGATGGTTTTTAAGGCGGTTTTCCATCTACTTCGGCGAATGCGGGCTGGTTCCCCTTATTCCGCCTCAGTTACACTATGTCGGCGATTGCTGGACGAACACTGTCTCTCCGTACACATACACCATAATTACTCTACCATTACAACATTTGGGGTTACGCTCATCTGGTATTTGACGTTCCCAGGGGGGGGGGGGGGTCACTGGGGGCCGAACGGCACAATAAGCCTGGGTTCGGTATGGGGCGGCGGTGGGATGGGTGGACTGCTGTGGCCTGTTGTGGGGTTGTGAATCACTGAGGGCTACTGCAGGATGAAGCCTCTCCGTCGTTTCTAGGTCCTTGGTTCAATACACAATACACAATGGCATTTCAAGGCGACAGCACACTTAGCATCCATAAAAAATGCAATTTTCTTGATACAATTTGTCATCATGTTCTTTGTACAATTTTCTATAATTAATAGTCAGTTAGTAACAAATCTACGATTAACACTCTCAGCAGACGGTAAGAAGCAAGGTATGGTTGGTCGTTGAACAGTCGTGGTCGTAATAGTTCAATGTGTAGCATCAAACAATATAGCAGTGTTGTTGCTTTGCATCTCACTCCACCCAAAAATTTTATTACTAGCCATCGCGTTTTCAATAGTTCTGATACTTTCTTATTATATCGATAAAAATGTATTCTATAACGTTCGATGTTATGTAAATATAAGTGTGGTGTCACCGCCAGACACCACACTTGCTAGGTGGTAGCATTTAAATCGGCCGCGGTCCGGTAGTATACGTCGGACCCGCGTGTCGCCACTGTCAGTAATTGCAGACCGAGCGCCACCACACGGCAGGTCTAGAGCGACGTCCTGGCACTCGCCCCAGTTGTACAGCCGACTTTGCCTGAGATGGATTACTGACAAATATGCTCTCATTTGCCGAGACGATAGCATAGCCTTCAGCTACATTTGCTACGACCTAGCAAGGCGCCGTATTCAGTTGATATTGAGATTCTATTAATGTATCATCAAGAGCGATGTTCTACAAATGTGGATTAAAGTTAAGTATTCCAGAAGCTACGTACTTTTCTTTATAGCATTCATTACGTATCCTGTTTCAGACCTCACGCCAGCCTGCGTGAGTTTAAGCGCGTGCCTTTCGGCTTCCTCTCATTGTGTCTAGGCTGTCTTGTCTAGACACAACAATAAGTGTGCTGTTTCTGAGTGTGAATTTGTTCGATTTGCTTAATCTACAAGACAGCTTGTGTTAGAGCGGTTCTAGGGACTTTGGTCCGGAACCGCGCTCCTGCTACGGTCGCAGGTTCGACTCCTGCCTCGGGCATTGATGTGTGTGATGTCCTTAGGTTAAGCAGGTTTAAGTAGTTTTAAGTCTACGGGACTTAACATCTGTCCCCTGCAACTTAGAACTACTTAAACCCAACTAACCTAAGGACATCACACATATCCATGCCCAAGGCAGGATTCGAACCTGCGACCGTGAAGGTCGCGCGGTTCCAGACTGAAGTGCCTAGAACCGATCGACAACAGGGGCGGGCGAACCATTTGAACAGCTTGTGTTATTTGCAGTAGAATATTTTGTACTTTCTTATTGTTAGCTTTGTGTTTTACTTTTTGTAAATATTCTGCTGCTTAATAGAAACAGTTATGAAGTAGGAATTAATATCGCACTATTTGTAATGGAAATTTGATAAGGGGATGTTCTTGTCGACTAGACATGGTACTTTCCTTTTTGCCTTATAACATGTACACAGAAAATGAAGTTTTTATTTATATATACAACAGACAGAAAAACGTGACAAGGAAGCAAATGTGCGTTTTAATGAAGCTAACGTAGGAATGTTAGGCCCATCCATTTCGTCAACAGTGCGATGTGCGAGCTAGGTACAGCTGGAGAGCGCTACGATTACATACGAGGTGCGGCTGGAAAAAAACCGGACTGATGCTGGAAAAAACATTTATTTACAATTATTTACAATTTCATGTTATCTCCTTCAATGTACTCTCCTCCTCGGTCTCTACACCGCTCCATACGAATTTTCCACTGTTCGTAGCAATGCTGCAGATCATTTTCGGTAAGTCCATACATTACTTCCGTCGCTTTTTCTTTTACTGCTTCAACAGTCTCAAATCTAGTTCCTTTCAAAGCTGACTTGACTTTAGGGAAAAGAAAAAAGTCACAGGGGGCCAAATCAGGTGAGTAGGGTGGATGATCTAAGATGGGAATGTTGTGTTTTGCCAAAAACGTCTTCACTGACAACGCACTGTGAGCTGGGGCATTGTCTTGGTGAAGGATCCATGACTTTTTTCTCCACAAATCGTTCCGTTTTCTCCGTACTCGCTCACGTAGGGTAGCCAGGACGCTAATTTAATAATGCTGATTCACTGTTTGTCCCTCTGGTACCCAATCAATGTGCACAATCCCTTTGATGTCAAAAAAAAACAATCATCATTGCCTTGAATTTCGATTTTGACATTCGTGCTTTTTTTTGTCGTGGAGAACCAGGAGTTTTCCAATGCATCGATTGGCGTTTAGTTTCGGGATCGTAAGTAAAAAACCACGACTCATCGCAAGTAATAACATTTTGTAAGAAGGTGGGATCACTTTCAATGTTTTCCAGGATGTCAGAACAAATCATTCTTCGGCGTCCCTTCTGTTCAATTGTGAGACACTTTGGAACCATTTTTGAACACACTTTGTTCATGTTGAAACTTTCATGAAGAATCTGCCTAACACTTTCCTTGTCAACTCCTGTTAACTCAGACACTGCTCTGATTGTTAAACGGCGATCTTGTCGAACAAGTTTACCGATTTTTTCAATGTTTGCATCAGTTTTTGCTGACAATGGTCTGCCAGTGCGAGTGTCATCACTGGTGTCTTCGCGGCCATCTTTAAATCGTTTAAAGCACTCAAACACTTGTGTTCGCGATAAACAATCATCGCCGTACACTTGTTGTAACATTACAAACATTTCACTTGCAGATTTTCCTAGTTTGAAACAAAATTTGATGTTAACACGCTGTTCTTTCTGTACACTCAACATTTTCCGACGCACAGACAAAACGTCAACTACTTAAAACAGACGCCACGGGCAGACTGAGTGCAGCAGGCAGATGAAACTCGAGCAGTAGGCGGAGCGAGAGTCACGTGACAGGCCACGCGACTTTCAGCCTTATTGCATTCGTTTTATTGTTTCACCAGTACTAGTCCGGTTTTTTTCTAGCCACACATCGTATGCCACATTGAGAACACATACCGTAAGTGCAAGTCACATCATTTCTAAGCATTCAGAAGCACGTTGAACTAGGCACTTCAACGTTTACGTTCAACAGCACGGTCCGTGTTCCGACCGCTGTACTTTTTCCACACTTATCCATGTGTCTCCATTCTTTCTTTGTATAATTTGTGGAGTAGTCAGATGGGTTTTGGATGTCTCTTTAAGGTCATTCTGTTTATAGTACTTAATCTTTCGTAAATGGTTCAGAAACGTTGCCTTATAAAGCGTGTTTCACCATTGGAAGGAACGAAATTAACAGGATGTATCAAAATGGGAAGATTGGTACTAACAACTATACAGTATATTACGTAATGAAAAAATTAATAAATGATTCATGACGTTAATGTGCTACGCTAGTTTCATAAACAAAATTTGTACAACAGGTCTTCGTTTACTTACCTGTAATTCTGCGACATTTTGACCATGTGCTTCACATATCCAAAGCGAACTGGCCAACAGCATATTTCTGTCGTGTGGGGCTGCGTAAAACATCGGTAGGGGCAGCTGAATCGCCCGCATACAGCCTCCGGGATCGATCTCATTCAAACAATTTTGGATGTAAAGCTGTGTCATCTTAAAAATACTTAAATATCCAGCCTGGAGAAAAACGTGAAGCACCCAGAAGAGGGGGAGAGAACGACCAGGATGAAATTCTCCCATCCAGTTAACATTTCCACAGATTATGTGTTCTGAACAGTACCGTGATATTTTTTTATCACTGTTATGGCCTTGTTAAATACGATTATTCGTGCCATAGGACGTTGCTCTCGTGCACTTGTTAAAAATACTGGGGATCTCACTAACATTCGTATAGGTTCTTGGAGGCACAATACATCTAACTGCAACTCTTCTCTACTCATGCAACACGCTGCCACTTCTCATGGCATTAAGCTGACTTATCTTTATCTCCATTAGGGATGACGGGTATACATTCGACAATCTTGTCCTACTCGCCTTTAATCCCATGCTATGCGGTCATGCGTCGCCACAAATCGCTTGTACGACGTATCTAAGCAGCATGATTCAAGAACCGTGCCGGCTTCATTTCATCTTTTCTTCCCAATTTATTTTCTGACGCCCCCTCTAGGTAGCTTCAGGTGTGTTATATCCGGCGCGGAGTCCTGGAAACACGCCGGAGCGTGTGGAGTTGAGGAGGGTCTGGGTACATGTCGAGAGGTCAACACAGACAGTGTTCGACCCAGCAGCTGTGTGGGCCGTCGGCTCGATCTGTGCTGGGGCTGGTTAGTTACGAGTCTACCGTTAAGGGCTGCACCACGCCCTTCAGTGTGCTTCAGCTGAACTATCATCCCTTACGTCCATACCGCGCAGTTTTGAACTGAGCTGAAATAATATAATAACGGCTTCATGATGGATGGAGGTGGTGGTGGTGGTGGTCAGTTCCTGTGGGACCAAACTGATGAGGTCATCAGTCCCTAGGCTTACGCACTACTTAATCTGACTTAGGCTACCCCGCGCGGCCCTGATGTAGGCTTACATCTACATCTACATGGATACTCTGCAAATCACATTTAAGTGCCTGGCAGAGGGTTCATCGAACCACCTTCACAATTCTCTATTATTCCGATCTCGGATAGCGCGCTGTAAGAATGAACTCCTATACCTTTCCGTACGTGCTCTGATTTCCCTTATTTTATCGTAGTGATCGTTCCTCCCTCTGTAGGTCAGTGTCAAAAAAATATTTTTTTTGCATTCGGATGAGAAAATTGGTGATTGGAATTTCGTTATAAGATTCCGTCGCAACGAAAAACGCCTTTCTCCTAATGATGTCCAGCGCAAATCCTGTATCATTTCTGACACTCTCTCCCATATTTCGCGATAATACAAAACGTGCTGCATTTCTTTAAACTTTTTCGATGTACTCCGTCAGTCCTATCTCGTAAGGATCATACACCGCGCAGCAGTGTTCTAAAAGAGGGTGGATAAGCGTAGGGTAGGCGGTCTCCTTAGTATGTCTGTTACATTTTCTAAGTGCGCTGCCAATAAAACGTAGTCTCTGGTTAGCATTCCCCACAACATTTTCTATGTGTTCCTTCCGATTTTAGTTGCCTAGGTATTTAGTTGAATTTACGGCCTTTAGATTTGACTGATTTATCGCGTAACCGAAGTTTAACGAGTTCCTTTTAGCACTCATGTGGATGACCTCACACTTTTCGTTATTTAGGGTCACCTGCCACTTTCCGCACCATTCAGATATCTTTTCTAAATCGTTTTGCAATTTGTTTTGATCTTCTGATGACTTTATTAGTAGATAAACTGTTGTGACTTGGCAAGACAGCCAAGCCACTATGAGGTAGCCGAAAGGCACGCGTTTAAGCTCACGCAGGCTGGCGTGAGGTCTGGAACAGTTAAAGGAGTTGAGTCCAGTAAAAAAAGGACGTAGCTTCTGGAATACTTAACTTTAATCCATAATTGGTGAACATCGGTCTGACGGTACATGCATCAGAAGATAAATAGCAAATGATAATGGCGCCTTGCTAGGTCGTAGCAAATGACGTAGCTGAAGGCTATGCTAACTATCGTCTCGGCAAATGAGAGCGTAATTTGTCAGTGAACCATCGCTACCAAAGTCGGCTGTACAACTGGGGTCGAGTGCTAGGAAGTGTCTCTAGACCTGCCGTGTGGCGGCGCTCGGTCTGCAATCACTGACAGTGGCGACACGCGGGTCCGACGTATACTAACGGACCGCGGCCGATTTAAAGGCTACCACCTAGCAAGTGTGGTGTCTGGCGGTGACACCACATAAACGACAGTGTCATCTGCAAACAACCGAAGACGGCTGCTCAGGTTGTCTCCCAAATCGTTTATATACATAATGAACAGCAAAGGGCCTATAACACTACCTTGGGGAACGCCAGAAATCACCTGTGTTTTACTCGATGACTTTCCGCCAATTACGACGAACTGTGACCTCGATGACAGGAAATCACAAATCCAGTCACATAACTGAGACGATATTCCACAAGTACGCTATTTCACTATAAGCTGCTTATGTGATACAGTGTCAAAAGCCTTCCGGAAATCTAAAAATACGGAATCGACCTGAAATCCCTTGTCAATAGCAGTCAACACTTCATGTGGATAAAGAGATAGTTGTGTTTCACAGGAACTATGCTTCCTAAAGCCGTGTTGACTGTGTGTCAATAGACAGTTTTCTTCGAGGTTATTCATAATGTTCGAACACAATATATGTTCCAAAATCCTGCTGCATATCGACGTTAACGCTGTGATATGCACGCCTCTGTGACTCTTACTTTATAGATCTCAAAAAAATTTCACCCGTTGTAATTATTGTGAACCACGACTGGTCTGTTTGAGTTTAATACAAAAAAATGGTTCAAATGGCTCTGAGCACTATGGGACTCAACTGCTGAGGTCATTAGTCCCCTAGAACTTAGAACTAGTGAAACCTAACTAACCTAAGGACATCACAAACATCCATGCCCGAGGCAGGATTCGAACCTGCGACCGTAGCGGTCTTGCGGTTCCAGACTGCAGCGCCTTTAACCGCACGGCTACTTCGGCCGGCTGAGTTTAATACATATAATGGTTAATGCTTGTTACGTACGTGTAACTGTGGCTACTTGCCAATACAGATGCAACTTGAAGTTTTGTCTTACTGTTACGTGTTAACGCCACAAGGTGTCTGGCTCTTTAAATCTGGTGGCTTTCAAATCAGTGCCATTTTGCTGTGAGCCGTCAGGCCGTTTATTCTTACCCTAGCGTTTAATGAAATTGGGTATTTAGTGCTGTTAAATTGCTCATAGGCTATGCGGTAAATCTGGTTTACTAAATGGTTGTTTTTTAACGTCTTGGGATACTTCCTTGAATTTGTTATTTAATCTTTTAATTATGTTAAGGAATTTTGTCGAACTAAGGTATTCTCTTCAAATTGTGTTTTGGATCGTTCTGAAATCTAAGAGCAATGGAAGGGAGCCATACTTGTAAATGCTAGCAATTAAGTACCACCTCCAAGACGTAACCTTCTGATTCTCGTACAAATTTCAGTTTGGCGCAGACATGCCACTGTCTGTGTGGCCTAGGTGAGTTATTGACGGTTTTTCTATTTGAAGCAACTTTCTGAGATTAATGATTTCACCCTATTCGGTTGTCTTGGGGGAGACGTTTATTACGCCATGATTTTACCGTCTTATGTTATTATGCGGTGTTTGGTCTGTGCAATTTTGAGTAACGTTACTGTTTAATTGTTAAGGCAAATTTGAGGGTCTTCTGCCATTAAGCTATTAAGGCGTGGGCAAATTATATTTTCTTAACTCGTATCTTTTAGCTCATGTTTCACATGAGTGGTGTTTGTTAACGGCTCTTAGTTTCATGAGTTGCGGGTCCGCTGTATTAGGCAGTGCTTATCTGCGGGATCCAGTTGCAGTTACGCCCCGTTCTTCGGGAGTGTTTGTGGCTGCACGACATTACATTAGTGGAGCTGTTCGCACCAGTAGCGTATTCTTATTAACAAGCTGTTATGTTAATATTTTCCACCAAATATTTTACGTCTCTTCTGAAATGGATATTACCTGATTTTGGGTATCCTCCAAATTTTCTGAATCAGATTATTTCAGCCTGTACTTATTGTGCCAATATTTGGAAACTTTGAGCTTACTGCATCTATCGTTCAATATTTGAGACGTTTTTCTAATTATTTTTACCATCACTTTCGTATTGCGTTCATTCCATGCATGTAAAATAAAAAGTTGGAGGATATTAACTGCCAGTACAAAACTTTCATGGTTGGTCTCTTCTAAAAATTGAATGTTTTGCACTCGTGATTTGGTAATTAGTAATCGCAGCTGCAGATAATCTAACATTGAAATTAATTTAATTTAAAAAAAAAATTTTAACAGCCGTAAGTGGTGATTCATTCTAAAAGTTTTGGAAAAATACTTCTTTTCATTAATCCAAAGCCGAATGGCTTTAATTAAAAAATGTCTTACCTTAATATCTAGCAATTTTTTATTTATTACTGATTTCTTGCTTGTGGCTTGAGACCTTTGATCAGTGGCTTAAACCGATTATTTGCAAAACAAGAAGGAAGAAAGTCCTGTTGCTCACTCTTTGGCATGGTTAATATTGGATTCGCTTTGTTAGTGTAATTGATTCTGTAAATAAATGCGAAGTGTCAATGGAAAAATGATACGATTGTGATGAGTTCGCGTTTTCAAGTGTCCCTTTCCTTTCCCAGCTTATGCAATGGGATTTCAATTCATTACTTGTGGCAGGAACCTACGTCAATAACTTCTCCAGTTTTTCACTTCTGTCGGGAGATTGTTCACTTTGAGATGGATTCTGTCTACGAAATCAGGTACAGGAAAAGTAATATATTCCCCTTCTGGATGTTTATTCCTTACTAGATGTCTTAACGATGTAGTAAGCGCCATCGGCTCTTCCAGTCTAGCGAGTTGCATAATGTTCTCTATACTTTCATAAATCTGTCGGATATGTGTTCCGGTCGGTGTTTTATTGCTTACTTTTTTGTACTAGATGTTTGCTTCCGGTAAGGACTGGTTCTGAGTCGCATACTGTTTTTGTTGCAGAGTCATGTCCTGCATTGGCGAATCTTCTTTTACTTCTGTAGACAGAGCAGTATATTCCTCAGGACGTGTGCTGTTACAATCTACGTACAACCGCCCAGTTTGTGTCACCAAATCCTGATGCCCTGCATCATATGTCACTCCTACATCTGTTTCAGATCTAACTTCTCTCTTCCTACGAAAAAGACGTTTTTGGCGAAAACTCAGAACATGATGCTCTACTTCGGTCTGTGTCGCATGCAGTTTTCTATGGTATTTACTGCTCACTTTTTCCTCCAGGATAGGTCAAGAGCTATATCTATTCTAAATTCTACTACGCCCGAGTGAATCTGTGTGTTTAAATTACCACTGCGGTACAGGCCGTAACGGCCGTCTTACTGTGGTCTATTTTTAAGAGTCTTGAAATTTAGAAATATTTTCTTGTTCACTGCCTAAGTAAGCATTCTGACTAAGCTTTCTGCAGCTTGTTATATCGTGGGTTCATGGTTGTCAGTATTTGAGTATAACCATGGTGTTTAGTTGGACTTCTAGGGGTTTAGTATTTATCCTTGTGTAACGGCCATTAGCTGCAGGCTGAATTATTCTAATTGGTAGTAACTGTTCCCAGAAAATACGCCCAAGCTGTAATTGTAAACCGCGCGGGATTAGCCGAGCGGTCTCAGGCGCTACAGTCATGGACTGTGCGACTGGTCCCGGCGGAGGTTCGAATCCTCCCTCGGGCATGGGTGTGTGTGTTTGTCCTTAGGATAATTTAGGTTAAATACTATGTAAGCTTAGGGACTGATGACCTTAGCAGTTAAGTCCCATTTGAACATTTTTTTTCTTTTTTTTTTTTTGTATTTATAAGTTTGGTGCTAGTTGTCGAAATACTTAGGCTGTCTTTTGAGCCCATCACTGTCTGTCATGTTATGAAATGATGTCCTGAATTTTTTATTAATAGTTAAGTCAGTTTTATTGTGGCCACCGATGACTTTTAAAAGGCCTCTTCTGTAGGATTAGATCTCGTCACTTGAGCCCGGTCATCTTACCATCACGCCCCTCTCTGAAGCCCCTTCTAACGTTGTATTGCTTCGTGTGTTAATTGTCCTGTAACTGTGTAATCTAACTTTAGTTTTAGTTTCTTTATAGATGTCAGTACTGCTCTGTCTGTTCTGGCCGGTTGTTAAATTGTCTTACCGCGTGGATGCTTCCGTTGTTTTCTGAGCAGTAGCTTCGGCGTCTCACCTGACTGCAATACCACTGCGGCTTCATACAGAGCCTTGCCCAATTAATCCATTTCCTCAAACATTCTATTATAGTTGTATCTCATTTAATGTAGTTAACTTTCATCGTGGCTATGTTTACTAAGCCATTTTATCCATTGGTTTTTCTTTACGTTAAACCTCTCATTTGTTGATGCAGCTAGCAGCTCATTTAAACCAAAGTTTTTAATAATCTGTATCCGTTGCTTTTACATTTGTTAAATTCATTGACTAAACAGTTGTAAATAATTTTGAATTTCAAGTAGAAGCTTCTACCGTTCATGAGAAATAACCCAAACAATTGTAGTATGATTTTCTGGCAATAATTTGCCACTGTCACCTCACTGATTCACTAAGCTGTGGTTTAATGTCTTGCCATATTTTTCTGCATGTTTTATTAAATTAAATGTTGTATTTCTTTGAAATGTGGATGTTGCAGTTGCTGGTACCATCTCGGGTCCGGCATCTCACCCCACAGCAGAGTATGCTTAATCCCGAAGTGGTTTGTTAAAGGAAAACAATGAGCTCTCAAGAACAATACAACACACCTCAATTACAGCTTTAAATACTTGCTTACTAACAAGATTGATAGATAGACGGACAGCTTTCAAAAGCAGTCATAATCATCTCCAGTGAACAGACCAGATAAGCTCGGCTCCTTACAGGTGGTGTGTGTGCCTTACAAGTTACGAATATGACTAGCGCCAAAGGGTCGCTTGACTATAAGATACAGAATGAGAAGTTCCACATACCCCATACACGTGAATATCTAACCAATGTAACCACTCAATGGATATTAAAACATGAAATGCTTGCCAAGACTAACTACTAACTAAGCTATGGTTGGCAGTATATTCAATAATTCCAAGGCACAAATAACATCAGTTTATGCAACAAGGAAATAAATACATCCATAGCAATAGCAAATTTAGCCACGCGGAGTGACCGAGCGGCTTGAGGCGCCATGTCACGGATTGCGCGGTCCCTCCCGCCGGTGGTTAGAGTCCTTTCTCGGGCATGCGGTGTGTGTGTTAGCATAAGTTAGTTTAAGTAGCGTGTAAGTTTAGGAACTGATGACCTCAGCACTTTGGTCCTTTAGGACTTCACACACATTTGAGCATTTTTATAAAAAATTTGACAAAATGGAGAATTCATTCTAGGGCTACTTCAAAAAGTATTCGATCACTCATTTTTTTTTAATTCACAATCTAAAAATATGATTTAAATTACAAATATTAATATTTAGTGGGGTTTCCCTTTGCAGCTATTACTGCTTGTAGTCGTCTGGGCATCGACTTGACCAAATTTGTGGTCAGAGAAGCTGAAATTTTGTCCCATTCGTCTTGAAGTGCTTCTTTTAGGTCTGTCTTGTTAGAAATGTGTCTTCTCCTGATGCTGTCTTCCAGTACTTTCCAAAGGTGTTCAATAGCATTAATGCATGGGCTCTGAGGAGGGGTGTGAAGTTGTACAGGAGCCACAGCCGTGTGCTTTGGGTCGTTATCATGTTGAAAAATGTAATTTCCTTGCAGGCTTAATTTTTCGGCTCTAGGATTCAGATTGTCCTTTAAAATGTTGGTATACATATGGTGATCCATTATACCTTTTATTAAATGTAATTTTCCAACACCTTCAGCACTCATACAGCCCCACACCATCAGGGAGCCACCACTGTGTTTAACCGTTGGCACAAGATTGCATGGCAACATCTCCGCATTCTTATTACGCCATACCATTCGCCTGCCATCCGACCCGAATACGTTATACTTACCCTCACTAGAAAATATTCCAGAAGTCTTCCTTTCTGAATCTATGTTCCATCGCAAAATGAAGACGTTTCTTTCGATTCTGTTCATTGACCCAAAATTTCGTGCGCGCTACCAGGCCGTGATACCCATACCTTTTGAAGGTATTTCTGATTGTGTTGGTACATACCTTCTTTCCCCTAGCGGCTAATTGGCTCGTACTTTACATTAATAGACTTCGAAAAACTGAAAAGCATTCACTCTTGTTTCACCATAAGAAAAGCCACGTGAAACAATGTTGAACAGAAATACTTGTAAAATCCCCAAAGCGCGATCATAGATGGTACAACCAAAACGGATTTCCTGTAGAACAAGTTCCACTGTCTCAGATTAACAAATGATACCCCGCCAGATCCAACACATCCCTGCTGCACAGATGAAATGGCCGTAAATCGCCGGTGAATCTGTCTCCGCAACTTGCAGCCAAGTTTAAAGCTCGCCTCGCAGAAATCTTGAATACAAGCGACAATAAAACCGTCCCTCACGGGCTACTGCACGCCACACAACAGCCGGTCAAACCTATCAACAACGGTGCTTGGCGCCTCCGCACACTTCCACACCAGGCAATGTATCAAACAGAAGCCCTGGACAAGACCTCTCTCTCTCTCTCTCTCTCTCTCTCTGCCATGCTACTTAAGTCCATAGTTTTCCTATTCACGCACCACCTATCGGGCCGCGATTAAGATCATTAGGCCGCGGTGGAGCAATACGGTCTTCGACCGCTCTCATAAAAAATCGAAAGGAGCCAAAGCAAAGCTCAACCTCCCAAGACTTACCTCATGCCTGGGGGATGGCGTCAGTAGGGCTCCTTCTAGGTCTGAGTTTCTTCCATCTTTAATCCGGCTTAAGGGGCTCCGGAAAGGCTCAAAATCATGAAAAGTTCAATTTTTACTTTTTTGCGTTTTCTGAATCTGCAGACTATTACCTTTTAATAGATATATAATTTATTCAATTCCGAAGACTACAACTATTTTTAAATTTTTTTTCAAATGTGTTCTACATGGGCGTGACCCACTGTGGCGCTGTTAAACTGCTGTCAAATGGTGTTATTATTAACGTCCGTGTTCATCAGGTACATTTTAGTGATGTGAGATAAAGTATGTGTTGTGGCTAACCTGTGATGGTTCAATATATATCGCTGGTGTGATTGTCGATTGTTTCATGTTTATTTACTCTGTCGTTATCTCGAAAATATTCGTAATTAATTCTGTTTCTTGAGTCTCTGTTTTGTTGAAGTATAATAATGAGTAAAAGTAAAATTATTAGAAATCCTCTGAAGGCTTTTAAGAAAAGGAGAAATGTTGGAAAGCCAAAGGTATTTAGAAATATGGGAATGAAGATAGGTTCTAACATGGTACGAGCGATGCTTGCTTTAGACAAGGAACGGTTTCGGGCTGCAGACAGGGCTGTAAAGAGTCTAGAAATACAAGCAAGAGTAAACAGGAGGAGGAACAAGAGGAAGGTGGAGGAGGAGTTTGCAGAGGATGAAGATAATCCATCCTATGGACCTGGAATGCACTAAAAAGTTAATCCAATCTTTGTCGCTCGATTCCCAAAACTTTTATTTTCTCATACTAATTACATGTTTTCTAAGGATCTTCCAAACATATTTGTTTCAAACTTTCAGTAAATGATACACAGTACTTTCTGCATAATTTAACACAGCCTTTTTCCAAAAAACTGTATATTTTTGAATATATAAAAAAAATTGCAAAAAATGTGAATTTTCATTTCAATTGAAAAAAATCATCTTTAATAACTGAACTAAAATTTTGTAAAATCCCTGTGTTAAGTTGTAGCCCATATTCCAATAAATAATCTGTAAAAAGTTCAACTTCCTACCTCAAATACTTTGTGAGGAAAGATGTAATTTATAAGCGTTATTTTAACATTGCAAGTATAGGGCGTTCCGGAGCCCCTTAAGTGAACCCTTGTGACCTTGGCTCTGAGTATTATGGGATTTAACATCTATGGTCATCAGTCCCCTAGAACTTAGAACTACTTAAACCTAACTAACCTAAGGACATCACACAACACCCAGTCATCACGAGGCAGAGAAAAATCCCTGACCCCGCTGGGAATCGAACCCGGGCGTGGGAAGCGAGAACGCTACCTTGTGACCTTGCTCACGGCCGCGCTTTGTACCTGAAAAGTGAATGGTATCAGGACCTCCACAGTTACATAAGGACACACAAACTGTGGCAGTAGTTACCCAGTAATTTTCTCGGAAGCTTTACTTCAGGCATGAAAGTTCTTGAGCCTCAGTATATCCCCAACTTTTTGGAAATCCGTAATTTGGAAATTTGTGGTAAGTTCCTATGGGACCAAACTGCTGAGGTCATCAGTCCCTAGGCTTACACACTAATTAATCTAACTTAAACTTACGCTAAGGATGTCATACACACTCATGCCCGAGGGAGGACTCGAACCTTCGACGTGGGGAGCCACGCGAACCGTGGCAAGGTGCCCCTGACCGCGCGGCTACTCCGTGCAGCCCCAACTTCTTCCAAGGCAGTGTGCTTTCCTTGGTTATGACACCCTCTCGTGTGGAGGCCAAACGTTTCTGAATGCCCTTGACCAGTCGTTTTTAATCTTTCCGGCTTCACTTACCTCTCGCAATAAATCACTGGTATTTCACACTTTTGCTAATGATGAATTAACAGGTTAGCGAGCATCAACCTTCTCGGCAAAATCTTATGGGCCTCATTGACCGGCGAATTCAGGGCAGAGTTGAGTCACTCTAGATTTGTCCCAAGTATTCTGTGACCTGTCATGGAATATGATCAGTGCAGATTTTAAGTGCGGTTTATTTATGATAAGTGGATATTTTACGTGCAGTTTAGCTTCTATTTGTACTGAATAAGTACAGTACCACTGATCAGATTATGATGATGAATGATTTCGGTGCCAGAATAGGAACTATTCCAGTAACTAATATTAAATGGGCCTTTCCGAGAACGATAGGTAACTAAAATGGAAAAGTATTAACATCTATAACAGTCTAAAAATAACAAAATGGCTCTCAGCACTATGGGACTTAACATCTGAGGTCATCAGTACCCTAGACTTAGAACTACTTAAACCTAACTAACCTAAGGACAGCACACACATCCATGCCCGAGGCAGGTATTCGAACCTGCGACCGTAGCGGTCGCGCGATTCCAGACTGATGCGCCTAGAACCTATCGGCCATACCGGCCAGCTCTAAAAATAACAAACTCACTTTTTAAGAAAAGAGATATACGTAAATGTACTCGATCCAATACAGGTCTTAGATTATCCCGAAACAGCAGAGAGAGTGTCACTGAAGTGATATACGAGACTGCAGTAATAGAGAATTGTGAAAGTGGTTCGATGAATCCTCTGCCAGGCACTTCAATGTGATTTGCAAAGTATACATGTAGATGTAAATGTAGATTTAGATCAAAAAACTGACTACATTTTTTTAAACGATAAGCTAGGTTAAGTATGGGATACAACAGTTTGTAGAGGACAAGAGATAGGATCAGATCATTTTCTAATATTCTCCAGAATAGATCATTTTGCCAAATGGAGGAAAATAACAAGATCAAAGCGTTCCTGAAGTATACTTGCCTGACGAGGACAGCATCAAACGTCTATACCGAAGGAGATTAAATAAAGAACTAGCCAAACAAATATTGAAGAAGAATGGCAAAGTCCGCAGCTCGTGGAAGTGCGGTAGCGTTCTCGCTTCCCGCGCCCGGGTTCCCGGGTTCGATTCCCGGCGGGGCCAGGGATTTTCTCTGCCCCGTGATGACTGGGTGTTGTGTGATGTCCTTAGGCTTGTTAGGTTTAAGTAGTTCTAAGTTCTAGGGGACTGATGACCATAGATGTTAAGTCCCATAGTGCTCAGAGCCAGCCAAGAATGGCAAAACGTGATATATAGAATAACGGGAGCTATTTGCAAATAGGAAAATATAAAACAGTAAAAGGCTTAAAAATTTGGAAAGATGATATAATGAAAGATTTTAAAGAAAAAACAGGATGTATATACAAAATATTGAGACCAGCACTCAGCTGAGAAGAAGCAGGATATATTTATTTCTAATATCGAGAAGTTATTTCTAATATCGAGAACCCCCCCAATAACCATGGACCTTGCCGTTGGTGGGGAGGTTTGCGTGCCTCAGCGATACAGATAGCCGTACCGCCGTAGGTGCAACCACAACGGAGGGGTATCTGTTGAGAGGCCAGACAAACGTGTGGTTCCTGAAGAGGGGCAGCAGCCTTTTCAGTAGTTGCAGGGGCAACAGTCTGGATGATGGACCGATCTGGCCTTGTAACACTAACCAAAACGGCCTTGTTGCGCTGATACTGCGAACGGCTGAAAGTAAGGGGAAACTACAGCCGTAATTTTTCCCGAGGGCATGCAGCGTTACTCTATGGTTAACTGATGATGGCGTCCTCTTGGGTAAAATATTCCGTAGGTAAAATAGTCCCCCATTCGGATCTCCGGGCGGGGACTACTCAGGAGCACGTCGTTATCAGGAGAAAGAAAACTGGCGTTCTACGGATCGGAGCGTGGAATATCAGGTAGGTTAGAAAATTTAAAAAGGGAAATGGATAGATAAATGTTAGATATAGTAGGAATTAGTGAAGTTCGCTGGCAGGAGGAACAAGACTTTTGGTCAGGCGAATACAGGATTATAAATACAAAATCAAATAGGGGTAATGCAGGAGTAGCTTTAATAATGAATAGGAAAATAGGAGTACGGGTAAGCTACTACAAACAGCATAGTGAACGCATTATTGTGGCCAAGACAGACACAAAACTCACGACTACTACAGTAGTACAAGTTTATATGCCAACTAGCTCTGCAGATGATGAAGTAATTGAAGAAATGTATGATGAAATAAAAGAAATTATTCAGATAGTGAAGGGAGACGAAAATTTAATAGTCATGGGTAACTGGAATTCGGTAGTAGGAAAAGGGAGAGAAGGAAAAGTAGTAGGTGAATATGGATTGGGGCTAAGAAATGAAAGAGGAAGCCGCCTGATAGAATTTTGCACAGAGCACAACTTAATCATAGCTAACACTTGGTTCAAGAATCATAAAAGAAGGTTGTATACATGGGAGAACCCTGGAGATACTGACAGGTTTCAGATAGATTATATAATGGTAAGACAGAGATTTAGGAACCAGGTTTTAAATTGTAAGACATTTCCAGGGGCAGATGTGGACTCTGACCACAATCTATTGGTTATGACGTGGGAATTTAAGGAGATGGGACCTGGTTAAACTGACTAAACCAGAGGTTGTACAGAGTTTCAGAGAGAGCATAAGGGAAAAATTGACAGGAATGGGGTATAGAAATACAGTAGAAGAAGAATGGGTAGCTTTCAGAGATGAAGTAGTGAAGGCAGCAGAGGATCTAGTAGGTAAAAAGACGAGGGCTAGTAGAAATCCTTGGGTAACAGAAGAAATATTGAATTTAATTGATGAAAGGAGAAAATATAAAAATGCAATAAATGAAGCAGGCAAAAAGGAATACAAACGTCTCAAAAATGAGATCGACAGGAAGTGCAAAATGGTTAAGTAGGGATGGCTAGAGGATAAACATAAGGATGTAGAGGCTTATCTCACTAGGGGTATGATAGATACTGCCTACAGGAAAATTAAAGAGACCTTTGGAGAAAAGAGAGCCACTTGCATGAATATCAAAAGCTCAGATGGAAACCCAGTTCTAAGCAAAGAAGGGAAAGCAGAAAGGTGGAAGAAGTATATAGAGGGTCTATACAAGGGCGACGTACTTGAGGACACTATTCTGGAAATGGAACAGAATGTAGATGAAGACGAAATGGAAGAGGATGTAGATGAAGATGAAATGGGAGATACGATACTGCGTGAAGAGTTTGACAGAGCACTGAAAGACCCGAGTCGAAATAAGACCCCGAGAGTAGACAACATTCCATTAGAACTAGTGACGGCCTTGGGAGAGCCAGGACTGACAAAACTCTACCATCTGCTGAGCAAGATGTATGAGACAGGCGAAATAACCTCAGACTTCAAGAAGAATATAATAATTCCAATCCCAAAGAAAGCACGTCCTGACAGACGTGAAAATTACCGAACTATCAGTTTAAAAAGTAACAGCTGCAAAATACTAACGCGAATTCTTTACAGACGAATGGAAAAACTGGTAGAAACGGACCTCGGGGAAGATCTGTTTGGATTCCGTAGAAATGTTGGAACACGTGAGGCAATACTAACCTTCCGACTTATCTTACAAGGGAACCTCCCCATCGCACCCCCCTCAGATTTAGCTATAATTTGGCACAGTGGATAGGCCTTGAAAAACTGAACACAGATCAATCGAGAAAACAGGAAGAAATTGTGTGGAACTATGAAAAAACAAGCAAAATATACAAACTGAGATGTCCATGGGCAACATATGCAACATCAAGGAGAACGTGAGCACAGGAGCGCCGTGGTCCCGTGGTTATCGTGAGCAGCTGCGGAGCGAGAGGTCCTTGGTTCAAGTCTTCCCTCGAGCGAAAAGTTTACTCACTTTATTTTTGCAAAGTTATGATCTGTCCGTTCGTTCATTGACGTCTCTGCTCACTGTAATAAGTTTAGTGTCTGTGTTTTGCGACCGCACCGCAAAACCGTGCGATTAGTAGACGAAAGGACGTGCCTCTCCAATGGGAACCGAAAACATTTGATCCAGGAAAACACGTCTGATATATTCTATACGACACTGGTGACGGCATGTGCGTCACATGACAAGAATATGTTGTCGACCCACCTAACTTGCACACTTGGCGAATGCGTAAAAAGATTGTTCTACCTTGCCCGACTTAGGTTTTCTTGTGGATGTGATAATCACACCCAAAAAAGTGATGAAAACATAAGAGTGTGTCACATAAACTGCAACAAATGAATGCAACAGTTTCACAGTCGCACAGTTTTCTCTGTGCTCTGTCAAAACATATGTTTTTAACGTTTTCAAAATTTTCCGTGTGTAGACCGTCAAATCCTGCAAATGTCCAAGCAAATCTGAACATGTCCTGGAATTTTGGAGAGCGAAATTGATTATGTGTGAGTGCCTGAACTCTGATAATTGTCTGAAAATAAAAATTAAAACTTTTTACTGGAAGGAAGGCTTGAACCAACGACCTCTCGTTCCACAGCTGCTCACGCTAACCACCGGACCACGGCGCTCCTGTGCTCACTTCATCCTTGATGTTGCCTATGTTGCCCATGGACTACTCAGTTTGTATATTTTGCTTGTTTTTTCATAGTTCCACACAACTTCTTCCTGTTTTCTCGATTGATCTGTGTTCAGTTTTTCAAGGCCCATCACTGTGCCATCTTATAACTAAATCTGAGGGGGGTGCGATGGGGAGGTTCCCTTGTTAGAAGAAAGATTAAGAAAAGGCAAACCTACGTTTCTAGCATTTGTACACTTAGGGAAAGCTTTTGACAATGTTGACTGGAATATTCTATTTCAAATTCTGAAGTTGGCAGGGGTAAAATACAGGGAGCGAATGGGTATTTACAACTTGTACACAAACCAGATGGCAGTTACAAGAGTCGAGGGGCATGAAAGGGAAGCAGTGGTTGGGAAGGGAGTGAGACAGGGTTGCAGCCTATCCCCGATGTTATTCAATCTGTATATTGAGCAAGCAGTGAAGGAAACAAAAGAAAAATTCGGAGTAGGTATTAGAATCCATGGAGAAGAAATAAAAACTTTGAGGTACGCCGATGACATTGTAATTCTGTCAGACACAGCAAAGGACTTGGAAGAGCGGTTGAACGGAATGGACAGTGTCTTGAAAGGAGGGTATAAGATGAACATCAACAAAAGCAAAACGAGGATAATGGAATGTATTCGAATTAAGTTGGGTGATGCTGAGGGAATTAGATTAGGAAATGAGACGCTTAAAGTAGTAAAGGAGTTTTGCTATTTGGGGAGCAAAATAACTGATGATGGTCGAAGTAGAGAGGATATAAAATGTAGACTGGCAATGGCAAGGAAAGCATTTCTGAAGAAGAAAAATTTGTTAACATCGAGTATAGATTTAAATGTCAGGAAGTCGTTTCTGAAAGTATTTGTATGGAGTGTAGCCATGTATGGTTGTGAAACAAGGACAATAACTAGTTTGGACAAGAAGAGAATAAAAGCTTTCGAAATGTGGTGCTACAGATGAATGCTGAAGATTAGATGGGTAGATCATATAACTAATGAGGAGGTATTGAATAGGATTGGGGAGAAGAGAAGTTTGTGGCACAACTTGACTAGAAGAAGGGCTCGGTTGGTAGGACATGTTCTGAGGCATCAAGGGATCACCAATTTAGTATTGGAGGGCAGCGTGGAGGGTAAAAATCGTAGAGGGAGACCAAGAGATGAATACACTAAACAGATTCAGAAGGATGTAGGTTGCAGTAGGTACTGGTCGATGAAGAAGCTTGCACAGGATAGAGTAGCATGGAGAGCTGCATCAAACCAGTCTCAGGACTGAAGACCACAGCAGCAGAATATCGAGAATGATGATCACGCGAGACAACAAATGGCACGTAAGTTTTTAAAAACTTTAAACACAGTAGAAAAAGAGAACATGAAAATAAATAATATTGAAGAACAATGTGTAAATTATTACAAAGGCTTATGGTATGATGATACGTCACAAGAAACTGAAATCGAATCGGTAGATGAGAAGGGATTAGATGAAATGCAGTAATTCTATATTTTTGTAATGAAATTTTTTCCATTCATTGCCATTTTAAACCTTCGGCTGAAATGTGGGACATAGGGAAAGCTGGAAAAAGTGTGGACGGGGCCTAATCAGCTACCGTTGGTTGCACAGAAAACACATACACTTTATTGTTTAAAAAATAACCCTCAACAATCATTTTAAAGAATCTACTACACTGACGGCTGAAGGCCTTACAAAGAAGGAACTCAAAATTTTTGTGTCGGCTGATGGCCACACGCAACTTCAGACTACTCAACAGCTGAAGGCCTGAATTACAAGATGCTAAGATATTTTCTTCTTAAACAATCAAAACACTGTAAAAAGCTATAGTAATGGCTGAAGGCCTTATTAAGAAAGAATTGCAAATTATTAGCCGGCTAAAGGCAACAAGCAATGTTACACGCAATCAACGGCTGAAGGCCTGATTAACGAGAGTTCAAAATTATTCGTCGGCTGAAGGCCACAAGCAATTTCAGAATACACAACGTCTGAAGGCCTGAATTACCAATAAGGTGAACAATTACACGTTAAAAATTTTAAACAATCTTAATGAACTGTAACAAGTTATAGTGACACCTGAAGGCCTTATTAAAACAGAATTGCAAACTATTTGTCGGCTGAAAGCCACAAGAAATGTTGCAAACATATAACGCCTGAAGGCCACAAGCAGTTTCGGAATACACAACGGCTGAAGTCCTGAATTACCAACTGAAGAAGGCAGTTACACATTAACAAATACTAAGATATTTGGTTCTTAAACAACCAACTGTAACGAGCTATGGTAACGGCTGAAGGCCTTGTTAAGAAAGAATTGCAAATTATTCGTCGGCTGAAGGCCACAAGCAATGTTACACACATTAAAACATTAGGGTAAATTTTAAACAATTATGACAACCTGACCAAGTAAGACAGAGTGATCCCTGAATCGACCTGAGGAAGGTGGCTACAGCTGTGTAAGTGGTGAGAGTAATGTTCACCTAAGGAGGCAACTCAAACTAGAGATGGTTTAAACGGCGATCAACCTTCTTAGCACATAACATCAGATAACCTGTACAACGATGGAATAATTCTGGCGAGAGCGGAGTGACAGACAGACCACTGCGTCTCCAGAACCCGGTGTTTAAAACACCCAAAGGCGGAAGGAAGCACTATAACCCAGGTAGACAAGGAAAACAATTATCCACACCTCAATCAAGAAAGCTGCCAGACAGCATCGGCAAGCGAGGAAAGCAAGCTGCCACAAAATACGCTAACCTCCAGGGCAGGCTCTGGGGCGTTAGCGGCCACTAGACAGTAAAATACCGATGGTTGCACTTCGGCAATAGTGACACTAAATCCAAACATCAAGCAGGAGAAGGCGGCTAATAGCTTCCGCCAAACCTGACAGACTCCACTTGTGGCGGTTAGTCTCACCGACCCTGGGAGCAGCAACACGCAAACAACAGCGAGATGGCAAACAATGGAGGTTTCAGTACTGGACACGGTTCACTCCAACTTCAAACGTCCTGAGTTCGGTCGTCGGCTACAGCCCTTCGATCCGACAGTGCCTGCACGCCGCCAGTGGTCCCGGCCTGCGCTGCGCGCTGTGGACCTCCTCGCTACTCCGTCCGAAGCCGAACTACCGACATCACAAACCAGGCAGCATTTAAATAATTGGACATTAAAAACCACACAAGATACACGGATCCGCGAAGACAATTCCACAATGTATCAAACAATACTAAAACTAGTCACTGTGAAACAACGGACGAATTGTAAGTCGGCGCAAACACAGAGAAGTCAGAAGCGGTCGGAAAACCTAATGCACGTCGTCCGCTGCGACGACCGACCGAACGACCAACCCAAGGTTGTCCCCCACTCAAGTCAGGCACGGAAAAAGATCCCAGTATGAATCGTGGACTGACAACTTATTGCCGTGAGGGCACTTCGACGGGCGGACACACACACACACACACACACACAAGTGCAAGTTGCACTACTCGAGTAGTCCATTCAACTAAAACTCGCTGAATCCGGTCCTTGACGTGGTCGTGCACTCTCGCGACCATATCCTTCCGTCGAACAGTGCATGTGTGTCGCCAGCGGTCGGGCGATACTGGCTGTCCGGCTTTCTGCTGCTCCGCCCCAACGCATCTCTCCTCGACACACGAAGACCCAGAACATACTAGAGGCCGCTCCAAAGATGGTACCACAGTACGCGCTATCGATTAGCGCTGCTGCTGCCACTCAAGGACAGACAAGGCGAGCAAACGTGGTGGCGCCATTGAACACAATAAGAAAACGAGACGCCATTATAGCTATTACGAGACGCCAAGCTATGAACGGCATCAACGCGAGCCGCATACGGCTCAGCGACATTATATCTTTATTAAGGGGCTCCGGAAATGCTCAAAATCATGAAAAGTTCAATTTTTACTTTTTTGCGTTTTCTGAATCTGCAGACTATTACCTTTTAATAGATATATAATTTATTCAATTCCGAAGACTACAACTATTATTAATTTTTTTTTGAAATGTGTTCTACATGGGCGTGACCCACTGTGGCGCTGTTAAACTGCTGTCAAATGGTGTTATTGTTAACGTCCGTGTTCATCAGGGACATTTTAGTGATGTGAGTTAAAGTATGTGTTGTGGCTAACCTGTGATGGTTCAATATATATCGCTGGTGTGATTGTCGATCGTTTCATGTTTATTTACTCTGTCGTTATCCCGAAAATATTCGTAATTAATTCTGTTTCTTGAGTCTCTGTTTTGTTGAAGTATAATAATGAGTAAAAGTAAAGTTATTAGAAATCCTCTGAAGGCTTTTAAGAAAAGGACAAATGTTGGAAAGACAAAGGTATTTAGAAATATGGGAATGAAGATAGGTTCTAACATGGTACGAGCGATGCTTGCTTTAGACAAGGAACGCCTTCGGGCTGCAGACAGAGCTGTAAAGAGTCTAGAAATACAAGCAAGAGTAAACAGGAGGAGGAACAAGAGGAAGCTGGAGGAGGAGTTTGCAGAGGATGAAGATAATCCGTCCTATGGACCTGGAATGCACTAAAAAGTTAATCCAATCTTTGTCGCTCGATTCCCAAAACTTTTATTTTCTCATACTAAATACATGTTTTCTAAGGATCTTCCTAACATATTTGTTTCAAACTTTCAGTAAATGTTACACAGTACCTACTGCATAATTTAACACAGCCTTTTTCCAAAAAACTGTATATTTTTGAATATATAAATAAAAAATTGCAAAAAAATGTTGTGAATTTTCATTACAATTGAAAAAATCATCTTTAATAACTGAACTAAAATTTTGTAAAATCCCTAAGTTGTAGCCCATATTCCAATAAATAATCTGTAAAAAGTTCAACTTCCTACCTCAAATACTTTGTGAGGAAAGATGTAATTTATAAGCGTTATTTTAACATTGCAAGTATAGGGCGTTCCGGAGCCCCTTAACAGCGAACAATGTGATAATTATGGGTAAATTACAAGGAGCGACCAAAAAGTTCCCGTTCCAAGGCCGTACAATCCAGAAACGGCATACCAATCAGGCAAAATCGGCGTAAGCATTGAGCCAGTCTTCCCATTGAAGCATCGGGCTGAAGATACTCGTTTGGTGAAACACCGCGCCCTGCTGTATGGAGAAGACCGTTACTGCCTGCTGCAGATCCGCGGACACTTCAAGGCCTTTTCTCAGCGGCCGATGGCGTGATAATGGCATGCGGAGACATCAGGACTTCAGCGCAGGTGTTCAAAAAAAGGCTGTAAGCAATATGGGATTTAACATCTGACGTCATCAGTCCCCAAGACTAACCTAAGGACATTACACACAACCATGCCCGAGGCAAGATTCGAACCTGTGACCGTAACAGCAACGCGGTTCCGGACTGAAGCGCGTAGAATCGCTCGACCACAGCGGACGGCAACGGGTGTTCAAGTCCCTTTCACTTGAGTTGGCGTAACTTCTCTGTTAAGATACACTGCTGGCCACCGTAAATGCAACACCCTGAAGGAAGCATCCGAATCGAGTGAAATTTACACCATGAGTTTGCAGCGATCAGATATGCAACTGATTAGAATTTCAGCGCAGACGCACATCACGCGCGCCTGTGCCGCCACCTCTTAGCGCCATTTAAGGCTTGGCGATTCCGACGAGTGTACGTTCGGCACGTGTGTTTACCTTGTGGTTGTTTCACAAGAGGATCAGTCATGCCTCGTAGACAACAGCGAACATCGTTTGATCAAGTATCCGAGTTCGACAGAGGAAGGATAGTGGCTTACCGAGATTGTGGATTATCATACAGAGAAATCGCTAGTCGTGTTGGACGTAACCAAACAACTGTAATGCGGATATGTGACCGTTGGATGCAGGAGGGTACGACGGACCGACGTGTTCGATCGCATTCACCTCGGTGCACCACTGCACGTGCTGATAGGCAAATGGTGCGCATGGCAGTGACGGATCGCTCAGTGACATCCCGAACCATAGCACAGCACATTGCGTCTGTAACGCATCATCCAGTGTCTGCGCGTACCATTCGACGCCGTTTACAGCAGAGTGGTCTGTCCGCAAGACGTCCATTGCTTCGTCTACCATTGACGCAGAACCACAGACGTCTCCGTCGCCAATGGTGTGATGACAGACGGATGTGGACGGCAGAATGGAATGACTTTGTCTTTACTGACGAGGCACGCTTCTGTCTGCAGCACCACGATGGTCGGATTCGAGTGTGGAGACACCGTGGAGAGAGGATGCTGGACAGCTGCATTATGCACCGCCACACTGGTCTTGCACCGGGTATTATGGTATGGGGCGGTATTGGATATTACTCTCGCACGCCTCTAGTACGCATTGCCGGTACTTTAAATAGCCGGCGCTACATACCCGAGGTGCTGGAGCCAGTTGTCCTTCCTTACCTTCAGGGCTCGGCCACAGCCATATTCCAACAGGATAATGCGCGACCACACGTGGCACGCATTGTCCAAAGGTTCTTCGTCAATAACCAGATTGAATTGCTTCCCTGGCCGGCTCGCTCTCCGGATCTTTCGCCGATAGAAAACATGTGGTCCATGGTTGCTCAACGAGTGACCCAGATTACATCCCCAGCTGCCACACCAGATGATCTTTGGCAACGTGTGGAAGCTGCTTGGGCTGCTGTACCCCGGGAACACATCCAACGTCTCTTTGACTCAATGCCGAGACGTGTGGCTGCGGTGATCTCCAACAATGGCGGCTACTCTGGCTACTGATTCTGGCAGGAAGCACATGTCACAGACGTCTGTAAACGTAATCATTTGATACTTGGTCAACATGTTATCTACAAAATAAATTTTGTTGTGCTACCTCTTGTCTTTTTGGTGTTGCATTTACGGTGGCCAGCAGTGTATTTGCGTGATGGGGGCGTGCATTATCATGAAGCAGAAGCAGCCCTTGCCGTAGTTCCCGACAGACATGCCGTCCCAAACACATTCTTTATTCTGCTGCGGATGTCTACCGGTGTTTGCCCTTGGGTAACGAATAAAAAAGTAACGACACGTTGGTTCCGCCTGGAATAACATTGCTATAGTTCACATTTCCGCATTTACCGCACGCACATCGGAAAGACAAGAATGCTACAGTAATCCCTTGTTGGTGTTTATATAGCTGCACTGGACTCACCTTACGTTGCATATAGGCTGCAGCAACGTCCGCAAACGGAAACGTTTTGATCGCCCTTTATAAAATTATTCGCTTACAATTAACTGGTTGCATATTGCGTGATGCAGATGTCTTGCGAATAAATTTAGAAAAAAAATTGTATCACTTCACCAGGTTTAGTACGACTTGCTATACTAAACAGCAATCTAGTAGATTTGGAGTTAATAAACAGTACAGAGAAACCTCAGCTTTTTGAACAAGGTATTAAATATAATTAATAAAACAAGCTCCAGTAGGTTTACAGCTAGCCCGTGTTTCTCTGAAGCGCTATTTTAAAGTTGAACTGCTTTTCAATTTCACCACAAATCATCTCCAGTACGTATTATAACGTCGCTGACTTCATCTTCACATATTCGCCTAAAAAATGTCTAGTTCTTCCAATAACTAAGGAAAGAGTGTGTGGTGTTCTTCTCGAGACAGATATAAGTGAAATCTGGTTTAGTAGGACAAGGCGGATCAGGCTATAGTTATGGAAAGGGGACAAATTCAGATACTGTCAGTTGCACAAAACATACAAACTTTATTTTCCTAAAACACTTAATTCAAAAACAATATAGCTGAATGCCCAAACACAATTTATTAAAATTGCCATTAGGAATACACACGGTGTAGGTAGGCTGTTCAGGTTTTTATATTGGTAACGCCACGTAGCGCTCTGTATGAAAATCACTGCCTGTGCTGTGTGCAGTCTGTGGCTTGTTTGCATTGTTGTCTGCCATTGTAGTGTTGGGCAGCTGGATGTGAACAGCACGTAGCGTTGCGCAGTTGGAGGTGAGCCGCCAGCAGTGGTGGATGTGGGGGGAGAAATGGCGGAGTTTTGAAATTTGTAAGACTGGATGGCATGAACTGCTATATATATTATGACTATTAAGGTAAATACATTGTTTGTTCTCTATTAAAATCTTTCGTTTGCTAACTATGCCTATCAGTAGTTAGTGCCTTCCGTAGTTTGAATCTTTTATTTAGCTGGCAGTACTGGCGCTCGCTGTATTTCAGTAGTTCGAGTAACGAAGATTTTTGTGAGGTAAGTGATTTGTGAAACGTATAGGTTAATTTAGTCAGGGCCCTTCTCTTGTAGGGTTTACTGAAAGTCAGATTGCGTTGCGCTAAAAAAAAATATTGTGTGTCAGTTTAAGCACAGTCATGTATAATTTTTCTAAAGGGACGTTTCAACGGCTGTAGGCCTTAGTTACAAAATTTTACATAAAAATTCGGGTAAAGGCCACAGACTGGAGATAGAAGAACTGAGGGCGTAAGGCCTGGATAACAAGAATTTCAGATAGAGAAGAAAATTTTAAAAAGTTTTAAACAAGTGACTTTTCAAATTTTAATTTAAGACGGCTGAAGGCCTTATTTTAAAATATTTCACGTAAAGTTCGCCTGAAGGCCACATACTGAATATACACTCCTGGAAATGGAAAAAAGAACACATTGACACCGGTGTGTCAGACCCACCATACTTGCTCCGGACACTGCGAGAGGGCTGTACAAGCAATGATCACACGCACGGCACAGCGGACACACCAGGAACCGCGGTGTTGGCCGTCGAATGGCGCTAGCTGCGCAGCATTTGTGCACCGCCGCCGTCAGTGTCAGCCAGTTTGCCGTGGCATACGGAGCTCCATCGCAGTCTTTAACACTGGTAGCATGCCGCGACAGCGTGGACGTGAACCGTATGTGCAGTTGACGGACTTTGAGCGAGGGCGTATAGTGGGCATGCGGGAGGCCGGGTGGACGTACCGCCGAATTGCTCAACACGTGGGGCGTGAGGTCTCCACAGTACATCGATGTTGTCGCCAGTGGTCGGCGGAAGGTGCACGTGCCCGTCGACCTGGGACCGGACCGCAGCGACGCACGGATGCACGCCAAGACCGTAGGATCCTACGCAGTGCCGTAGGGGACCGCACCGCCACTTCCCAGCAAATTAGGGACACTGTTGCTCCTGGGGTATCGGCGAGGACCATTCGCAACCGTCTCCATGAAGCTGGGCTACGGTCCCGCACACCGTTAGGCCGTCTTCCGCTCACGCCCCAACATCGTGCAGCCCGCCTCCAGTGGTGTCGCGACAGGCGTGAATGGAGGGACGAATGGAGACGTGTCGTCTTCAGCGATGAGAGTCGCTTCTGCCTTGGTGCCAATGATGGTCGTATGCGTGTTTGGCGCCGTGCAGGTGAGCGCCACAATCAGGACTGCATACGACCGAGGCACACAGGGCCAACACCCGGCATCATGGTGTGGGGAGCGATCTCCTACACTGGCCGTACACCGTCGAGGGGACACTGAATAGTGCACGGTACATCCAAACCGTCATCGAACCCATCGTTCTACCATTCCTAGACCGGCAAGGGAACTTGCTGTTCCAACAGGACAATGCACGTCCGCATGTATCCCGTGCCACCCAACGTGCTCTAGAAGGTGTAAGTCAACTACCCTGGCCAGCACGATCTCCGGATCTGTCCCCCATTGAGCATGTTTGGGACTGGATGAAGCGTCGTCTCACGCGGTCTGCACGTCCAGCACGAACGCTGGTCCAACTGAGGCGCCAGGTGGAAATGGCATGGCAAGCCGTTCCACAGGACTACATCGAGCATCTCTACGATCGTCTCCATGGGAGAATAGCAGCCTGCATTGCTGCGAAAGGTGGATATACACTGTACTAGTGCCGACATTGTGCATGCTCTGTTGCCTGTGTCTATGTGCCTGTGGTTCTGTCAGTGTGATCATGTGATGTATCTGACCCCAGGAATGTGTCAATAAAGTTTCCCCTTCCTGGGACAATGAATTCACGGTGTTCTTATTTCATTTCCAGGAGTGTAGAACCACTCAAGGCTTAAGGCCTGGATAATAATGATTCCCAACGGGCAAAATCCCCCTTTATTACCTTTTTTTTAAAAAAACATTTAGTTTAAGCAAGAATCTTCAAAGTTTAAGACGGGTAAAGTCCTTGTCTTAACATTAAAACAAACTTAAGTAATAGGCGGCTGAAGGCCTCGCACAGTACTTGAGACTAAAAGAAAATCACAATCTAAAACAACGGAACAGCGGTGCTCAGAAGTGCTCCAAGGGTCGGCATGAGGGGCTAACTCTAAGTTTAGGAGAGACAGGCAGCCAAGCGTAATACTAAGTAATCGGATGGCAACCCGACCCAGGGACGGTTGAAGAATCGACCAACAACGTAATCAATTCCCTTCCGCCTGACGAACAGCACGACAACGGAAAAATCAGCAAGGACGAAGATACCAGCAGCAGTACATCTTGAAAATTGGCGTCTTAACACAGCCAAGACACAATAACCACTCAAAAATATGAACAACACCAAAGGCTGTCGAACTACACGCCGTGCCGGACAGCATCAACATGGCGAGGAAAAACACACTGCTGGAAAAGTGCGCTAACGACCAGGGCAGGTAACTGGAACGTTAACGGCCACAAGGCAGAGAATATCGCTGGTGCACTTCACTGATATGTATCAACCAATTCAATACTTAAACACCATACAGGAAGACAGCTGCAAAACTTCGCCAACTCCAACACACCATACGTTGCTGGTTGCGGGAACGGCCCGGAACGCAATAACCGACAATGAACGAAGAGATGTCACAGCAGTTGAGGTTTCATAACAGGTTAACTGATCACTCAACTTCAGTGTCCAGGTTCGGTGAGCGACGAACTTTGTAGCTCTCGCAGTTAGCGCCTCACAAATCCGACCTCCGCCAGCGGCTCCAGCCTGACCTCGTGCCATGGAGACTTTCTCGCTGCTCTGTCCCAACTGACCGACCGCCACACACACCACACACAGAAAATACAGGGTGATTCAAAAAGAATACCACAACTTTAAAAATGAGTATTTAATGAAAGAAACATAATATAACCTTCTGTTATACATCATTACAAAGAGTATTTAAAAAGGTTTTTTTTCACTCAAAAACAAGTTCAGAGATGTTCAATATGGCCCCCTCCAGACACACGAGCAATATCAACCCGATACTCCAACTCGTTCCACACTCTCTGTAGCATATCAGGCGTAACAGTTTGGATAGCTGCTGTTATTTCTCGTTTCAAATCATCAATGGTGGCTGGGAGAGGTGGCCGAAACACCATATCCTTAACATACCCCCATAAGAAAAAATCGCAGGGGGTAAGATCAGGGCTTCTTGGAGGCCAGTGATGAAGTGCTCTGTCACGGGCTGCCTGGCGGCCGATCCATCGCCTCGGGTAGTTGACGTTCATAACTAACCTTTTTCGTAGGACTCTCCATACAGTTGACTGTGGAATTTGCAGCTCTCTGCTAGCTCTGCGAGTCGATTTTCCTGGGCTGCGAACAAATGCTTGCTGGATGCGTGCTACATTTTCATCACTCGTTCTCGGCCGTCCAGAACTTTTCCCTTTGCACAAACACCCATTCTCTGTAAACTGTTTATACCAACGTTTAATACACCTCCTATCAGGAGATTTAACACCATACTTCGTTCGAAATGCACGCTGAACAACTGTCGTCGATTCACTTCTGCTGTACTCAATAACACAAAAAGCTTTCTGTTGAGCGATCGCCATCTTAGCATCAACTGACGCTGACGCCTAGTCAACAGCGCCTCCAGCGAACAAATGTACAACTAAATGAAACTTTATAGCTCCCTTAATTCGCCGACAGATAGTGCTTAGCTCTGCCTTTTGTCGTTGCAGAGTTTTAAATTCCTAAAGTTGTGGTATTCTTTTTGAATCACCCTGTATAGCGGTCACACCAAAGTTGGTACAGCAATGCTACCATCGATAGGCGCTGCTGCTGCCACTGTCGGAGGCAAGTCAGCAACTCGTTATGACAGTAACTCAGGGAGAAATAAGACGCCACTCGATTGTGACAATTGCCAAAGAACAAGGCAGCAACGCGAGATCTAGAAAAGACGTAACAATTTTAAATACGAGGGGCATTTCTGAAAGTAGGTTGGTTTTCCAAAATTTTGTACATGGCTGCACGTTCAGAGACCGTGAATAGTTACAATTGAAAGAAAACAGCCCTCGGTTACTATTTTTAACGAATTAACCGGGTTTCAACACTGCCAGAGGGGTCTTCCTCAGATTTAAATTCTGAGGAGACATTCCTAGCAGCGTTGAAGCCCAGTTAATTCGTTGAAAATAGTGACCAAGGGCTGTTTTCTTTCAATTGTAGGTTGGTTTTATTCAGGTATCCAGTGCACCTTATGGTTCCCACCCCCCTCCCCTCCCCCCACTCCCTCTTTTGGCAGCCGGCCGCGGTGGCCGTGCGGTTCTAGGCGCTTCAGTCCGGAACCGCGTGACTGCTACCGTCGCAGGTTCAAATCCTGCCTCGGCCATGGATGTGTGTGATGTCATTAGGTTAGTTAGGTTTAAGTAGTTCTAAGTTCTACGGGACTGATGACCTCAGAGCCCATAGTGCTCAGAGCCATTGTTTGAACCTCTTTTGACTACAAAACCCTATTTTACAACATAACCTCCATTCAATGTGACGGCCTTACGCCACCTTGCTGGGAGAGCCTGTTTGCCAGCATGGAACCACTCTGCGTTAATAACCTCCAAATTATCCTCGTAACGCGCGAGCAATTCCGCACAGATTGTCATTCGTTACACTAAAGAGATAGGTGGCGAAGACCCCAGCAGGCACACACCTCTGAGCATACCAACTGGTGGATGAGTGTGTCAGCACCACCAACAGAGACGTGCAATTCTGCAGCGAGCTGTTTCACGGCGATCCGTCGATCACCTCGGATGAGAGTGTCCGCACGTTCCAACACTGCAGGAGTCACTGTGTGTGGCCGGCCGGCACGCGAGACATCGAACAGGTTTGCGCGACCTTGTTGCGATGACGACAGACGCCTCGCCCAACGACTCACCACGCTTTTGTTCACTGCCAGGTCTCCGTAGACATTCTGCAAGTGCCTACGAATTTCTGAGATGCTCTGATTTTCTGCCAAAGGAAACTCAGTGACAGCTCTCCGCATCGAACACATCTCCTGAAGTGTCGGCAGAAGTGCCAACACCGTGTTGTTTGAGGAAGCCGAAATGCACGCTATAAGCTCACGCAGGATGGCGTGAGGTCTGAAACAGGATACTTAATGAATGTTATAAAGAAAAGTACGTAGCTGCTGGAATACTTAACTTTAATCCACAATTGGTGAACATTGGTCTTGTTACTGTACATGCTTCATTAGATACATAGCAAAGGAGAAATGGCGCCTTGCTAGGTCGTAGCAATTGACTTAGCTGAAGGCTATGCTAACTATCGTCTCGGCAAATGAGAGCGTAATTCTCAGTGAACCTTTCCTAGCAACGTCGGCTGTACAACTGGGGCGAGTGCTAGTAAGTCTCTATAGACCTGCCGTGTGGCGGCGCTCGGTTTGCAATTGCTGACAGTGGCGACACGCGGGTCCGTCGTATACTAGCGGACCGCGGCCGATTTAAAGCTACCACCTAGCAAGTGTGGTGTCTGGCGGTGACACCACATCTCCATTACAGACGCCATTTTGAGGGCTACGTAAGAGCCGCCACCGGTCAGAACTACAGGGACTGAAGAGGGAATATTCTACGACGTCCCGCAACAAATATCACATTTCTTCGATCGAAATTGGCCGAGATAAGAAATGTGTTGCATTACGTATTAAACGCCCCTCGTAGCATATTCCTATAACTTTTGGATACAACCTCGTAATAAACGAAATTGAACTGTGCGACAGTCACAGAATTTTTATAGCACGTGCTTCTCGTGTTAGCACCTGGTCGAAGTGTCTCGAATCGCGGCATGCGCATAGAGCATAATGTAGGGAGAGAAAAGAAAGAACAACATCAGAATTATTGCGAACGAGCTCTGTTTACATAAAACCGCAGTCGTGAACTTCTGCGCGGGACCTTTTTATTGATTACGCCCTCATAAATCTCGTTTTACTGCTCCGGCAAGGGTAGGGGCCATGTTTTGCTCCCGGCCGCCGTACAGACATTGCAATCTGGCCCTCAACGTATAAAGGCTACCGGCCCAGGAATAATAGCGAGAAAGTAAGCCAATAAAACGAGAGCGACGCAACGGCGCTGTCCTGGCGCTAACTTGCTTCATATTTCTTCTGGAGCGCCTCTTTCCAGGGGTATTCCGCAAAACGTACTGCTCGCCGTATCTGAGGTAACACGCATTTGTTTCGGTCCGAACCGCACCTGTTTATTCACGGTAAGGAGAGAAATTCTGTTTCCACTTTTGTATTCATTTTCCATAATAAACGCTCAGCGAACTATCGAAAGTGTAAGGCGTTTATAAAAGAGTTACAGAAAAGTAACCTTTTTATTGCGTAAAAGGAAAATAACTTACAGAAATATTTGATACCACGCTGAAAGCAGTACGTATATCTCAGAGTCCTATTCCCGCGCCAGCCGGGGTGGCCGAGCTGTTCTAGGCGCTACAGTCTGGAACCGCGCTACCGCTACGGTCGCAGGTTCGAATCCTGCCTCGGGCATGAATGTGTGTGATGTCCTTAGGTTAGTTAGGTTTAAGTAGTTCTAAGTTCTAGGGGACTGATGACCTCAGAAGTTAAGTCCCATAGTTCTCAGAGCCATTTCAACCATTTTTGACCTATTCCCGCCTATCACTGTTAGTTCCCGACGTTTCCGCCAGGTGTCATTTGTGAATGAGTTATTCCAACAGTCATCATGGAGTCAGGCAATCATGCTCAGGAGAAAGAGAATACCTTGAACGACTAGAGATAGGACGTTCATATCCACTTTAGTATAATCTACAGAAATGATTAACATTTTGTAATGCACATGTGCCTTCCCTTCACATGTTTAAGCGAACTATTATACATATTTATGCGATCGGGAATGCTCAGTAGCAGCCAGGCTACATGTACATTTAACGATTAAGCGTCAGCAAGGAGCATTAGTGATGAAATCATAGGAGGCAATGTTGTGCAACCTTAGTAGGGACAAGATCCGACTATTCGGAAGTAGGATCTTACAATCTGAGACAGTGTTCCGAGACAAACTTCCGTCACAATGTCCACAAACGTGACGTCAGATCCGCCTAACAACAGCGATCTGAAAGTATATATATATATATATATATATATATATATATATATATATATATATATATGTGTGTGTGTGTGTGTGTGTGTGTGTGTGTGTGTGTGTGTGTGTGTGTAGGAAACGAGAGAAGTGTCCTTATTGGCTGAGGGAGAAAGGGTGGGTCTCTCTCTTCCTTCGGGAAGACAGGGCGAGTCAGTCGCGAGGAGCCACCCAAAACGGACGGTCGAGTAACCGGGGCGGCTCTAAAAGAACGGTCGTGAGTACATATTTCAGCTGTTAAACGAGCTAGAAAGTGAAGTTATTAGTTATCAGAACGCCACGTGTCGTGGGCAGTGTCAGTCATTATGTGAAGTCAGAAAACTGTGTTAAGGTGTGTAAAGGGTCGAATATAACTGCGTAGTCTAGAGTCGCCATGTTGCAAATGCTGATTCTGTGACGTGACAAAGCAATTTCTGTATTAAAACAAGTATAGTACAAACGTTGTTGACAATTAACAACTGGCATCCCTAAACACTCCACTCCAGCAGGATCACCAACTACACGGAACCTGGCGACTGAGCGCTACTACTGTGCTACGAGGGACTTACCGAAGCAGCAAGACACCAGGTTAGTAATACCGCCCAGACAAGTACTTCCTTCTCGCTACAATGCCAATGAGGGAGTTGTAATTTGAACCATGTCGGACTGCAGGTTCAAGGTCAACATCGACATCGCGGCTTAACGCCACCTACCGGTAAAATATGCCTGCGGATCCTGTTATCCCTATAAACCGAAGGTAATGTATCAGTGTGACTTGATAAGGCGTGTACAATGCCCGGCAGACGCACGTGCGAACCGTGGCGTCAAATCAGTGGGTTTGAAAGAGGTCGTATTTGATTATGACAATAGTCGAGATCGCAATAACATTTGCCTATTATGAGCTGTTTCGGCTTATGTTAAAGCCATCCTTAGATTTTTTGGGGCCCCCTATGACTGATTATGTTGGGTTCTCGGTTTCTCACATCATAGCAAGATCCTACACTCTATTGCGATCTCGACTGTTTGTTTTAATCAAAGTTAGCATCAGATCGCCGCGCTCCACGGATAATGTTGTCTAAATTTGTGAAGAGATCGCATTATTGCCATAAGTAAATGTATTGCATCTGTGACTTAGGAAGTCGGGATGAGGGGTACACTTAGCTATGTCACTCCGTAATACAACAACTAGCAAATCAATTATTAACAATTTATTGAAAACAAGCTTTTATAAAACAGATTAGAGGCAATCAACATGTGGCCGTGTTTAAGACAATATCAAAATATACAGTTACAACAACTTACTTAAAAGATGAGCCACGGAGATTTCGAGACTTAAGAGACAAATTACAATCTGAAGGTGATTTTAAAGGTGGCACAGATAGTTTTTTGGTTTTTTAGGCAATAATCTACAATATGGAAGTGATTGACAACACACACCAGTTCTTTATGACCCGAAATAACACAAGGAGCACAACAAGTTAATTAATACAATTGATTCCCAAGCAAATTAAAAAACAACTTTTTTTACATATACATAAAATACGTTCAATAACTATTAAACGGGCAGTGACGCCAGGCTGTCCTGGGCACAAGGTGACTTAGCTTAAAATGCCAGAAGCAGCAGACCAGCCGTCCAAAACAACACCTAAACGCCGGGGCCCAACCGGGAGTCACTTCCCATTAAACGGCACGTCACAGCTTCTGTGCACCGAAGCAGAACGTAGCGCCGGTCCCACGCACCCCAACTCGCAGAAAACTAGAACACAAACAGACCCCAGAAAACACGGCAAACACCAAGAAAACATCAATTAATATAAGAGATCATTAAACATCAATACAGGGTGTTACAAAAAGGTACGGCCAAACTTTCAGGAAACATTCCTCACACGCAAATAAAGAAAATCGTTGATGATTAATGTCTCTCTCATGTTTACTATTGTTTTAACAACACTAAAGGAAACCTTACGAAAATTGTGCACTGTATTATAAGAAATGAAATAAAACTAACCATGATAACCTTACGACGAAAGTATCTGTACACAAGCATGCCTCTATCGACACGAATTAGTAAAATACTACTCACTTAGATTTTGATTGGGTCTGTGTTTCATTGGTATGCTGTGTCATACTCAAGAGGGATGCAAATGTGGCATTTCATAAATATAGTTACGTATTCCTAGAAACCCAAAATTCGCTTGTCAGCAGTGGAAAGAGGCGTTACCTGTTGTGCAGCATTGTACGTTTTTCAACATTGCACTATGAGCTGAAAGCATTTTCTTGCGATTTCCTTATTGATGTTTGATCTGACTGCTTGTAACTCTTTCACAGAAGGGATAAAAACGTTACCAGTCAGTGAGACTGGAACTGCGAACCGTAAAAGACGCTGTTTCACAGGTCAGCACGTTATCACAGAGCTGGCGAGGAGGTATGGGTCTCAGCTTCCTATTACGAGGGCAATAGTAACTAGAACTCGTAAACCGCTATTTAAAGGTCGAGATTAGTTGCGATTTCCACTTGCAACGACTTTCCTGGGCTGAAAACCGTAAATTTTCAATCTTTTGTTACCCTTCAAGCGATAATAACTCAGATTATTCAATGGAAATGACAGGTAAAATCAAGTGAACTTTGAGGCTTAATTCCGTGCACACCAGGAAGTAACTCGTCGATCACAGAGTTGCCAAAAATACGTTGCCTTGTTGCCAAATCTCAGTTACAGTACCAGCAGGAAGGAGACGAACCGATGTGATCCTACAGCGGTCTGGGAAGTGACCATAGCTGGTGTCTCCAAGTCGCGGCTGCTACGGCCTGGAATACGTAATGCGTCTGATTCGCTTTCTGTAACTAGGTTTAGGGACTGGAGCGTAGTTACTAATAATACTCAGAACTGACTGCAAACTGAGCATCATAAATCAGTAACTCTCATTGTTGTTTTCATATTTCTTTCGTAAGTGTACTCAAAACTAAGAAAGTCATTCACAGGCGTTTTCGTGCCTCGCCGATAGTCGAGCAAAACATACAAATAAAAATAAAAAAGAATGTGTGTGTGTGTGTGTGTGTGTGTGAGAGAGAGAGAGAGAGAGAGAGAGAGAGAGAGAGAGAGAAAGAGAGAGAGAGAAATAAAAAGCAATGAGAGAGAGTGTAAAAAATTGTTGTAAAGAAATTGAATCATGGTATTTAAAGAAATCTTTCATTAAAATGACACGTTCCACATCATTACGAAATGTCGTATTCATGATCTATGGAACAAGAGTTAATCTAATGTAATCTTCTCACATCATATTGATGATTAGCCATGAAGAGTCATGAATTACCGAAATTTTTGCCAATACTAGTAACCAAATCTAAACTTGACAATAAAAGACGACAATTTTTGTAATAAACCGTGACTCCTATCAAGACCCTTTCGTCCCTGTTATCTAACCACGAAAGATGTCTGATATACCTCCATTCTGAAGTAACAAAGTGTGCATGCATTTAAAGATGAAGTGCATGATGTGAAGTTCTGTGACGGAGATACGAACCCAACACGTAATCCGATTGTTAACTAAGAAAAATCAAATGTTACGTATCGGTTTTTCTTACGAGCCGCTAGGTGTCTGAATCTAAAATAAGGATACAAACTTTTGTGCCTAAGCGACAATTGAACTGCACACCTACCGTGCATCCACGAATATAGCTTAAGTATCAGTTGCCCACTCATGAACAGTAAGATGTGTGCGTGTTTGACCAGAAATAACGACACCTGTTGCGATTGTTGGCAACACGTGAACAGACATTGAAATTGCGCGTTAATTTTCACTAGCAGGTGGGTGTGCACTTGATAAAGCTAGAAATGAAATTATGAATATTTTTGTACTGGATCAGGTTTCAGACCCACATACTTACCTTTGGAGGAGACCTAGAGAAGATTGCAGTCTTGGGAAAAGGAACGAAATGACTGAACTACTGTTCCGAGAGAGTCAGATCCTCGAAAGAGGAGATACGAATTCGAATCACAGTCCAGCACCAAATGTTTAAACGTCTCTAGTTCAATCAAGTACAAGTAAAATAACAGCCCTGTCCCTTTAAATGGCTATCGGTTCATCAAATAAAATAAAATTTTCTAATGTAAGTAAGCTTACTGGCGACTGTATTTCTGGTTACCATGACTTCCGCTGTGTCATTTCCCAACGTAAACCGGCTCTGCCTAGTTGGTAATGAAGGAACGTGATGTTTAATGCGGATTCTGGATTATAACGTCTTTCTCTTGAGGTTACCAGAGGTAAAATAAATCTGTTTGTGCCTCTTAAAAGTAAATGCCTGAAGCCACGCATTGCACCTGTGATAGTTCGTTCCACCAGACCATTGTGGCCACATTACCCAGCCCCAGGAGTGTGCTGTAACGGATGATGTGCTTAGCTTACAAAATTAGTCACCGGTGGAAAAAATGCGAGTCTATTAAATGGTCAAGTAGAAGCAAGCTTCTGACGCAGAGATTAGGCTATTCTCATGTCAGCAGGATGTAAAGACTCTTCTAGGCATCATAGGCTGGATGTGAAGCCATTTTGATTTTTCACAAATTCAACAAATTTCTTAGTTCGAGAAAATCCACTGTGAAGCGTGAAGTTGCCGGATAATTCGATTATTACTGTTATTATTAATATCATTTTATTCATACCGCCGCTGGAACACGACCGTAGTCTTGAGGTAAAACGCGAGACCAGCTATTATGACGTCTGGCGACAGAAAGCACATATCGACAAAATTTTTATCGCCTCTTTCCTCTCTGTGATGAAGCTATGAGTGTAATTCAAGCGAATCTACAATATCATATTAGCTGGTCTCGCGTTTTACCTCAAGACTACGGTCGTAGTCAAGAGTAATGTACTAAGACCGGAGTCAAGACCTCCTCTGGGAAGTGCCGCATTCTATATGTTGCCAGATCGAGCATATTGCCGGACATAGATTTCTGAGAGGAGCACGACTGTATTGTCCACCTTACGTGAACGACTCGGCGGTCAATTTTTTGGTCTGAGACTGTATCTACAACACATATTGCACACTGAATACCCAGAAGAATTTAAAAAAAAAGTAGTTTATGAGAGCAACGTTAACCATAGCGTTCGAAGTATCCATAGTATTGTATACGTGTGTGTAAACGCCTTCCAATGACCACTCAAGGAAGACAAGGATACACAGTCTAGCTTCAATATTACAAATACGCCTCAGTTTGTGGATGAACTCAGACTTAGGTTGATAATAATTTTGAAAATTTAGCAGCACTGTACCCATTGGTGTTAAACTCGTTTTCAACCAATGATTCCCATAGCTACAGGGATACTACTTGTGATACCTCTTAGACAAAATACTTAAGCAGTTTTATCAGACGAAAAGATCAACCTGACACAAACTGTGGGACGTTTGTTTTACAACCTTCGTACCTGGATATTCAGCTTTTTCCTATTTGAGATATCTGTGAACGTTGCTGCTTAAGACGATTTAAGCAGAAACTAAATTTCCTCAGCTTCGACAATGTTTAAAGAAATCGTCTTATCGGCACTAAATCGTGGTTTGTGAATTGTTTACCGGCCGTACTCTTCCGTATTTTGCCGGTTGGAAGGCGAAAGCATACTGAAAAATTTCACACAGAAATTACTGTTACAGTGTACTCATGGAGCCAAATGAGTGAATTGCGTATTTTCCGGGGAGAAAGAGCACTGGCAAACAGTCTTCGCTACATTAGGTTATTTAAACTGGCGTCACTCTGAGCTAGAATTTATGGTCAGCGACTAAGTGTAAGGTCAACTTTCGGATGCGAGTTTTGCGACTGTGAAATACTTTCCTACATTATAGAAGCGAATATTAAATTTGAACTAATATTGCGAAAATTTTGTACTTGGACAGCTTAGAATGAAAATACTTCTGTTTATTGCAAAGGGAAACAATAGATTTTCTAAAACACTGTCTGTCATACACAACTTGCAACAGGTCATGTCGACCAAATCATGTGGCAGAACTGACAGCAACGTATATCGGAAGACAGTAAGATCTCTTGCCTTTTGGTTTGCCAGTACTCGATAGCCATTTCTAGGCGAAAGTAAATGAAGAAAGGCAGTGCGTTTGTGTTACCAAGTAACGTCTTCGTCAATTACTTTAGTTTTATTGTAATCTACGAGTAATTGCTGGTGTTTGATATTAACATGAAAAGGATTCCGTAGACAGGGAAAGAACCTGTTCTTGGGAAACTACTTCTATAGTGACCAAAAGGCATTAAATGATGTTCAAGCACTTGTGTTACAGCAGCGGTATGAATAAAATGATATTAATAATAACAGTAATAATCGAATTATCCGGCAACTTCACGCTTTACAGTGGATTTTCTCGAACTAAGAAATTTGTTGAATTTGTGAAAAATCAAAATGGCTTCACATCCAGCCTATGATGCCTAGAAGAGTCTTTACATCCTGCTGACATGAGAATAGCCTAATCTCTGCGTCAGAAGCTTGCTTCTACTTGACCATTTAATAGACTCGCATTTTTTCCACCGGTGACTCATTTTGTAAGCTAAACACATCATCCGTTACAGCACACTCCTGGGGCTGGGTAATGTGGCCACAATGGTCTGGTGGAACGAACTATCACAGGTGCAATGCGTGGCTTCAGGCATTTACTTTTAAGGGGATACGGAATCGGATTTTGGGTTAAAAAATCGAATTTTTTTTTATTGGCGTATTATATTCTGCCATGTTTCCTCTTTAAAATGACGTATCATACATAGCTCTACTACAATTATAACTATTTTATTTTTATATATTTGTGAGATCGGGTATTGCGCTTTAGTTATACACGTCTCTCGTGGCTGACCATGAACTTTTTGGCAGTACCTTTAAAGTGACATGAATTCAAATATCCCGGTTTCCAGCGACTATTTATACACTAGTTGCCCGAAAATGTTTCTCTCTGGTTTCCTCAAGTTACTCTTTGACTTTGTGGCGGGACTGTTTTGTAAACAGTGTGATATAAGAAAGTAGTTGTTGTTGAGTTATTTCGTATTTAGTGCTTCATTTTTCGCAGTGAAAATGCCTAGAGCTAAAGCAAAAGTATTTAAAAAGTGTGTGAACTGGCAAAAGAAAAGAAATAATGATTCATTAGCAAAGCAAAGCAGCTCATCATCATCACTGTTGGAAAATGTGAATCCACTTATTACTGATTTGCCGAACGAACTTACACCAAATGAAAACAGTGCTTCTCATAAAAAACTAAGAGATTTGGAAGAGAAATATAATTTACTTGATAGAGGGAATGAAGTTTTTGAACTCATTGATACGAATATATTGTGTGAAGCTCTTGAAAACAGTTTGTGCTGCAAAAAATGTCATGGAAACGTTTCTCTGAAAGTAGAATCCCATGTTGGCCTGGCTGCCCAGTTTAATTTAATATGCAGTGTTTGTAAATACAGCTGTAAGTTTCCAAGTTCGGTTTCAGTAACTGTAAATAATGGATACAAGAAAACTGAACTTTATAGTGTAAATATTAGGTTAGTTTATGGATTGCGAGCAATTGGTAAGGGCAAAGCAGCTGGTGATATGCTATGTGGTGTTCTAAATCTTCCAAGTACACCTTCAAAGTTTGAAGCTTACAATTATGTACTAGGATCTGCAGTTGAAGATGTAGCACAGAAGTCAATGCAGGTTGCTGTGGAAGAAGCAGTGGAAGAAAATGACGGCAGTCGTGACCTCACAGTGGCGTTTGATGGCACGTGGCAGAAAAGGGGCCACACCTCCAACAATGGTGTTGTAACAGCAACTAGTGTTGATACTGGCAACGTTATTGATGTTGCAATAATGTCTAAATACTGTAGGTGCACAGGCAGGCTGAAAAATGAACACAGTGATGACTGTATTGCTAATTATTATGGTAGTAGTGGTGGCATGGAGGTTGCTGGGGTGAAGAAAATTTTTCATCGCTCTTCACAGTGGTATAATGTTCGCTATGTCAAATATCTGGGAGATGGTGACTCTAAAGCATTCAAAGAAGTTTTGGAAAGCAAACCATATGGGAACAGTGTAAATATAAGCAAACTTGAATTTATAGGACATGTGCAGAAGAGAATGGGTGCCAGGCTGAGAAGGTTAAAATCAGTTATGAAAGGGAAAAAACTAGATGATGGGAAAACCTTGGATGGCAGAGGAAGATTGACTGATTCCATAATAGACCACATTCAGAACTGCTATGGCCTTGCAATCAGGCAAAATACAGGCAATCTTGAAGAAATGAGGAGAGCTATATGGGCTTTATATTTCCACACCGCATCCACGGATGAGCATCCACAACATGGTTTGTGCCCCAAAGGTGAAAACAGCTGGTGTAAATACAATAGGGGACTAACAACAGGAGAGAAATACATTCACCACCACAGTCTACCATCAGCCATCATGGCAGAAATAAAGCCCATTTTCAGAGATCTGGCTGACAGAAGTCTTCTGATGAAATGTCTTCACGGAAAAACGCAGAACCCCAACGAGTGCTTGAATAGTGTGATATGGCATCGTCTCCCAAAAACAGTGTTTGTCGGAATTAATACACTACATTTTGGTGTGTATGATGCTGTGGCAACCTTCAATCTTGGAAATATAACTAAATGCCAGGTCCTTCAAAAGTTGGGTATGTGTGTTGGTTCCCGTACGGTACGTGCTATGTTCTTTTTAGATCAGCACAGACTAAGGCATGCTGATAATATAATCAAGACATTAGTGAAAAAAGCAAGACAGGTGCAGAGGGGTGCCAAAAGAAGACTTGAAGATGATTATGAAGACTGTGAAGGGGGTATTAGCTACGGATCAGGAATGTTTTAATCTTCTTTCTCCGTTTCCCGTAAGTTTACTTTTTACTTCATCTAGGAACATTATCTCAGGTACTGGTCAACCTAGAAGTCTGAAATTTTTATGACGTAGTGACATAGGTCCCTATTACATACTGAAACAACGATTTTTTAATTACTTGATTTACAAAAGACTTAGGGGTGATAGTCTAGTAAAAAGCGATGGAAAAAATTTACTTAAAAATAAATGTACAATATCTCTGTAAGAAAATACTTTGACAATAAACTGTTGTTTCAGTATTGTTGTAACATATGAATGCACATACAGTAAAATTTTTACCTCTCTGTCTCCAGTAGTTTGTGAGAAAATGTTCCCTATAGTAGGCATATATTAACATTGCGGGGATAGGTGATTCCGTATCCCCTTAAGAGGCACAAACAGATTTATTTTACCTCTGGTAACCTCAAGAGAAAGACGTTATAATCCAGAATCCGCATTAAACATCACGTTCCTTCATTACCAACTAGGCAGAGCCGGTTTACGTTGGGAAATGACACAGCGGAAGTCATGGTAACCAGAAATACAGTCGCCAGTAAGCTTACTTACATTAGAAAATTTTATTTTATTTGATGAACCGATAGCCATTTAAAGGGACAGGGCTGTTATTTTACTTGTACTTGATTGAACTAGAGACGTTTAAACATTTGGTGCTGGACTGTGATTCGAATTCGTATCTCCTCTTTCGAGGATCTGACTCTCTCGGAACAGTAGTTCAGTCATTTCGTTCCTTTTCCCAAGACTGCAATCTTCTCTAGGTCTCCTCCAAAGGTAAGTATGTGGGTCTGAAACCTGATCCAGTACAAAAATATTCATAATTTCATTTCTAGCTTTATCAAGTGCACACCCACCTGCTAGTGAAAATTAACGCGCAATTTCAATGTCTGTTCACGTGTTGCCAACAATCGCAACAGGTGTCGTTATTTCTGGTCAAACACGCACACATCTTACTGTTCATGAGTGGGCAACTGATACTTAAGCTATATTCGTGGATGCACGGTAGGTGTGCAGTTCAATTGTCGCTTAGGCACAAAAGTTTGTATCCTTATTTTAGATTCAGACACCTAGCGGCTCGTAAGGAAAACCGATACGTAACATTTGATTTTTCTTAGTTAACAATCGGATTACGTGTTGGGTTCGTATCTCCGTCACAGAACTTCACATCATGCACTTCATCTTTAAATGCATGCACACTTTGTTACTTCAGAATGGAGGTATATCAGACATCTTTCGTGGTTAGATAACAGGGACGAAAGGGTCTTGATAGGAGTCACGGTTTATTACAAAAATTGTCGTCTTTTATTGTCAAGTTTAGATTTGGTTACTGGTATTGGCAAAAATTTCGGTAATTCATGACTCTTCATGGCTAATCATCAATATGATGTGAGAAGATTACATTAGATTAACTCTTGTTCCATAGATCATGAATACGACATTTCGTAATGATGTGGAACGTGTCATTTTAATGAAAGATTTCTTTAAATACCATGATTCAATTTCTTTACAACAATTTTTTACACTCTCTCTCATTGCTTTTTATTTCTCTCTCTCTCTTTCTCTCTCTCTCTCTCTCTCTCTCTCTCTCTCTCTCTCACACACACACACACACACACACACACACACATTCTTTTTTATTTTTATTTGTATGTTGTGCTCGACTATCGGCGAGGCACGAAAACGCCTGTGAATGACTTTCTTAGTTTTGAGTACACTTACGAAAGAAATATAAAAACAACAATGAGAGTTGCTGATTTATGATGCTCAGTTTGCAGTCAGTTCTGAGTATTATTAGTAACTACGCTCCAGTCCCTAAACCTAGTTACAGAAAGCGAATCAGACGCATTACGTATTCCAGGCCGTAGCAGCCGCGACTTGGAGACACCAGCTATGGTCACTTCCCAGACCGCTGTAGGATCACATCGGTTCGTCTCCTTCCTGCTGGTACTGTAACTGAGATTTGGCAACAAGGCAACGTATTTTTGGCAACTCTGTGATCGACGAGTTACTTCCTGGTGTGCACGGAATTAAGCCTCAAAGTTCACTTGATTTTACCTGTCATTTCCATTGAATAATCTGAGTTATTATCGCTTGAAGGGTAACAAAAGATTGAAAATTTACGGTTTTCAGCCCAGGAAAGTCGTTGCAAGTGGAAATCGCAACTAATCTCGACCTTTAAATAGCGGTTTACGAGTTCTAGTTACTATTGCCCTCGTAATAGGAAGCTGTGGTAACGTGCTGACCTGTGAAACAGCGTCTTTTACGGTTCGCAGTTCCAGTCTCACTGACTGGTAACGTTTTCATCCCTTCTGTGAAAGAGTTACAAGCAGTCAGATCAAACATCAATAAGGAAATCGCAAGAAAATGCTTTCAGCTCATAGTGCAATGTTGAAAAACTTACAATGCTGCACAACAGGTAACGCCTCTTTCCACTGCTGACAAGCGAATTTTGGGTTTCTAGGAATACGTAACTATATTTATGAAATGCCACATTTGCATCCCTCTTGAGTATGACACAGCATACCAATGAAACACAGTCCCAATCAAAATCTAAGTGAGTAGTATTTTACTAATTCGTGTCGATAGAGGCATGCTTGTGTACAGATACATTCGTTGTAAGGTTATCATGGTTAGTTTTATTTCATTTCTTATAATACAGTGCACAATTTTCGTAAGGTTTCCTTTAGTGTTGTTAAAACAATAGTAAACATGAGAGAGACATTAATCATCAACGATATATGCGAATTCTCTGATGTTACCTATGACAGTCTGACAATGCACATGCAGTTTATTGATTACATGCATGTAGAAAACTTGTTCTGAGTTAAAGCTGTCAAACAAAGTTTGAAGAAGACTAAAATATCACTACCACACGACGGCTAATGTAGAAAATACTTTTCTGACATATTATGGCACGATGCGCTCTCCCTGCACATCTTCGAGATGCATCTGCTGCCTGCTGTCTAACTACTGTGACATTTTGCTCTATTCAGGTTTAATAGTCCTTTTTCCACATGCGACTACTTTGGGTTGAGAAGTGAAGGGAATTATGTTCAAAGTTCCATTAGATTGATAACTTCAGCAGAGAGCAGAATTGCGTTTTAAAAAATGTAGCACTGAATGTATTCGAACTCGCGACATCTTATCTATGCTACAAGCTGACACGTAGCTACAACAGCTCCAGAGCTCGGCAACTATTCCTCCAGAACTTTTGGATTCCACAGCACTGTGAGATTATGCATATGGCCAGGTCTTGACTTCTGAGAGACAAACAGTTACAGCTTTTCTTTTGGACTGAACGACGTTTTCTAGTAACATATAGCGCAATAGAATAGCTCAAGTGGAAAGGAACACTTCCTATTTAAACTTCTGCATCCTACACTGTTGGCAGTTGTGTGTAGGTGGCAGTTACGTGATTTTATTTCTGTGATTACCAAATAGTCGAATGTATGCACTGGGTAGGCGAGGCAGCTAGTTCATGGTGATTCGGTCAACCAAGTAAATGAATTTACTGAACATGCTGCAAATTACTACAGGGAGCCTGTGTGTCAGAATTTTCATCCAGTGTGGCGCAACTGCGTTACGATGGAAAAATGACTCGCAGAGAAGAGGATTTCGTGGTCTGTTGGACGGATGGTAGGTTGTTATACCTATGGTCTGGGTTCGATTCCCACTTCTGTCAATGATTTTAGATAGGGAGAGACAGATTCCATTCTCTCCTGGCTACACCAAGTGAAGGAGATATAATGGCTGCGTGGTCTGGAAATTAACATTAAAGATGATATTCCTTCTTTACCAAGTAGACGGTAGGTTGAACCACAATAAAGTCTGGAGTGGCGACATGTAGAAACTCTATCACCAGTAACCTTTCTTATACTAGTTATTTATTTCAAGTGACGACACTTATTCCATCTTTTATTTGAGCTTCTGTATGTCGATAAAATTGGTTCTGAACTGGGAATGCAACTCAGACCGCCCTTAACGCGGAATTTGGTCCCTTCGTGGCAATACAGCTCGGCTGCAATTTGTTGTTTGTTCAAAACTGCAGATTCCTCAACACCTTCACATATTACGCGTGAATGGGATCGAATCCTGGCCCGGTACTAAAGATTTAATTATGTATTATCAAGCTCTAGCATGAGAACACCTATCTGTTGGTGGATAATAATTTCGATTTTTAATGTATTTTCATTCGCTGTCAACACTAACGATATCTGACGTTTTTAACTCCCAGTGAGACACAGAACTATTTGCGAGATGACTGTAAGTTCAAGATGCTATTCTGAGCAGCTGGTGGAGAAAAATTCGGTAGCTGACGTCTCTTTGTGTGTAGTCAACAACGATCTGTGTGGGGCTCTATTCCCAGTGAGCGCTGAACTCTTCGTCATATTATTTCAGTTCAAACATGCTTACATGTCACTGCTGGTGCAACAAACCCATATTTAACGTTCGTTTTCTCTAGAATATAACAGCGATAGGTGCCGGGTTGGAGTCCTGGGAAGGAAAAAATTAATGTTTCGTCTCGTCATTTCATTTAAAACATCTAGCTACTGCCGCGAAATTCCGATATGTCACATTTGACTGTGCTTCGATAGCAATCCGATTAGGTTCCTGGTTCGAATCCGTGTCCAACACACAGCTTTACCTCACGGCATTTCAAGTAAGTTACTTGTGAAGAAGCAATATTTAACATCTCTCGTAGTTCGTTAACAGGGACAATAGATGCTGGGTAGGAATTCGCGTCTGTTAAAAATGTTTGCGTTATGCAATTTAAAGTTGATATTTGCTAACTGATACTGTCTAAAATCGAGGTATATCACTCTCTGTATGCCTAATCAGGAATGACTGTTAGTTTCCGTCAGTCACGAAATCTTTGCTTAGTCTGCATGAGCTGGGTTTGAATCCATATGCAGAACAAGACTGTTCGTCGTGTCATTTAATGTTCATACATATTCTCAACTAGCTGCTCGTGAATAACTTAAATTTTTAATGTCATTTTGTGTTAAATAGTTCAAACGGTTCATATGGCAAGCCGGCCGGAGTGGCCGTGCGGTTCTGGGCGCTACAGTCTGGAACCGCGCGACCGCTACGGTCGCAGGTTCGAGTCCTGTCTCGGACATGGTGTGTCTGAGGTCCTTAGGCTCGTTAGGTTTAAGTAGTTCTAAGTTCTAGCGGACTGATAACCTCAGAAGTTAAGTCCCATAGTGCTCAGAGCCATTAGAACCATTTCTGAAGTATACGAGTATTTACGAACAGTACAAGAAGGATTGCAGCGAACTGATCACTTAGTGCAACATGGAGTACCTGTGTAATTAGTCATTCTAGCTGCATATCTGAGGGTAAGTTTTGTTAAGCATTTCATTGCAGAATTAATGTAATATCCGCACGATAATCTCTGCAGTCATACTTTATTAGGAGCCCGCGATTGGAGTACCATGTTCGTTAAATCGGATTACTCAAGCTGAGGCCAAATAAAGACAAGCGACGACGCCACAACACTATCTTTACTTCAGTATGTAGTCAGCGCTAAAGTATGTGCGCCACCATTAATGTTACTGTAAGCAGTTTGACAACGTAACACCACCACAACTACTGACAACCTGAACCATTATCACGCAGTTGTGACAAATGGTTCAAATGGCTCTGAGCACTATGGGACTCAACATCTGTGGTCATAAGTCCCCTAGAACTTAGAACTACTTAAACCTAACTAACCTAAGGACATCACACACATCCATCCCCGAGGCAGGATTCGAACCTGCGACCGTAGCAGTCGCGCGGTTCCTGACTGAGCGCCTAGAACGCAGTTGTGACTCTCAGTGATTACAGGTTACTGATTTTTGTCAAGAATAGCGGAAAGCGCCTCTGAAGTTCCATTTGCATTACGACTAGCACGTGGCCGGCCGCGGTGGTCTAGCGGTTCTAGGCGCTCAGTCCGGAACCGCGCGACTGCTACGGTCGCAGGTTCGAATCCTGACTCGGGCATGGATGTGTGTGATGTCCTTAGGTTACTTAGGTTTAAGTAGTTCTAAGTTCTAGGGGACTGATGACCACAGATGTTAAGTCCAATAGTGCTCAGAACCATTTGAACCATTTGACTAGGACGGAGAGAATGCTAAATAACAGTAATAGGTCACCCAGCGAAGAGTAGAGTCCACGTATTGTCTGAAGTTCTTGCAGTTTGATATAATGCAGTTCCCGATAGTTTCACACTAACGGGTTCTTTTGGCTATCGAAATACTCATATGGTAATCATAAAAATGGAATTGCTAGATCCCCCAACTACCTTAATAACACCTCATTCTGGATTGAATACGACTCGGAAAGCGACGTTAATTTGACGTTTTCATCCATCTCCTGACGTCTCACTGAATGAAGTCTGAAGCGCACGCACAGTTGTGTTGCCTGCCGCAAGGATTCTGTGAAGTGTTGTGGCAGCTGGCAGTCATTGCTGAATACACACATGTGCAAATAACCTCACTGCTCTAGCGGAACTCGTCTTTGTTGCATTTTTTCCATACGGTAATTAGCACAATAACATAAGGCTTGTTCTGCTGAAGAACTTTATGCCCACAAGTCCTTAAATAATAATCTCCTAGCGGGAGGAATAAATACATGAAAGGAAACAGACTGTTGGACGAAAGAATGGACAGCTCCCTGCTTTTGGCGTTTCCGATAGCGCCTACGATAAGAATCTGGTGTCATATTATGCTTCAGAACTCTAAACTGTTTATTTTTTTACTTCATACTAAAACAAAAGTTGTGATATGAGACGAGGAAATGACTTATATGCTTCTCAGGAACTTTAGTTTTTCGTGTTTATTTTCTCACTTCATATTAAAACAAGGGCGTTAATATGAGAAGAGGAAATGAAATATACGCTTCCAAGACATAATATTTCCTTGTGTGCTATTACTGCAAACATGAAAGCCCTTCAGTTAATTTTTGTATGTTGGATAAGTTTTGATATCACCTCACATTCCTTTGTGACAAGGTTCCTATTGTCTTGGGATTCAAATAGAGTGGACGTTTCATCACTGGTTAATATTCTGATGACTAATGACATGATACCCGTTGCAATTGCTCCATGGCACCTGTGAGTAGAGTCTCACGTTGGTTACTATAAGAACACGCAGGCAGTGATATCCGCTCACTGGAGTCAGAGCCAAGGTGATTTCTTTCTGTTTAGGGCGAAGCGTCTGCTGCAGTGTCCACGCTCAGCCAACATAAACAAATCGCGGCGGCATTGGGCACTGCTAATCGCTGCACTTGTCGCGAGCCTCGACAACAAGAGCGCACTGTCTCTGCTAACGATACTATGGAGTTAATAGATCTTACTTAACGGAATACGCAGGACGTGGGATGGGTAAAAATTCAGTTTGTGGCTTCCCATCGCAGTCATATTTGATGCAATATTTATTGTTGGTTGTCTCTCTAATGTTGATAGTATTGATTCACATCGTGCGTTAACACGAAAACACACACACACACAAACACAAACAGTCATTGATTCCTGTGAGGGTGACAACTACTGTGTGTTGAACAACACATGCACCAGTCAGTTCCTCAGTTGGCGTCGAGTGGATGAGATTTTTCAATTACCTTGCACAGCAAGAATTGTAAGGAGGGGACTGAAATTAAATGGACTTGATGTATGCTAAAGGGCTGCGACAAAGCAAAGCTTGACCGATTATCAGATAACTGTCCACATGGGCTTTGTGGACGAGTATACTTTTAGTAACCAACCCACCCACGATCATTACGTAAGATTTCTCGAGGGCGTAGGGAAATTGATTTCATTAAGTCGTCGACAGTGTAGCGTGATGGTTTACTTCCCACCATACGTTTTCTATATTCGTCCAAAGGTCGCTTGCATTTGTAGGGACACATGGCAATGACCTTGTTACCTCTGCCCACATATTCTCTATCTGGTTGATGTTCGGTGATCGTGGAACAAACGGCTACAGCTTCATCCTCTCTTGGCCCTGAAACCAATCTCGCACTGCTCTACTATGATGGATGGGTCTCTGCTCCTGTAAATACATTGTTATGTCGTTAGTTCATACATTTATATTTAAATAACGTATTTGTAATAAGCACAGTGTTTAAGAATTCATTCCCTGTCATAGATAAGTGATCTGGATTCAACAGTCCGATTAAGAATGTGGTTCACCCAGTCTATCATATGATGAGCGTCGTAGTCGGATAGCCACATTAAGACTGACTGGCTGAATCCGATTAGGACGATCTTGTATCGAAATGAAATTACAGAAATCAGATAATTTGAACGTCTGTATTGCAACAATGCTGCGCACATAAATTCCTATGATGGGGTAACAGCTAGCAACTGTCTAAGAAAAAGTGAGAAATATGTCTACTAGCAGCAATGTAACGTAATTATAAACCATGTTTATGTGATGGAAATACTGAATCGAACAACACACATCTATTTCAGTGGAGGGAAGATACACCATATCGGATTTGCTGATGACATAATGACAATAATAATAATAATAAAAAACCCGTGTGGCCGATAGGGGAAACCCTCCCCCATATGGATGGTACCGTGGAAATCAAATACTTGTGGTGAACCAAATACTAACACAATCCTGAACGGCTACTCAATCCGTTGAACCCAAAATCCAGACACATCTGAGTGAAAATCACCGCTACTCTGATCACCGTCTGTTAGCTCAATGAGCTTGGCTGAAAATATTTGCTTCCAAAGGCTTCAACACCCTCTGGTTCTGTCCGGTCCTGGTATCACCCAGGCCAAACCAATGAAACACAAGAAAACATGAACTATGCAAGCAAAGGTAACTTTACCCCAGGTGGTACACAACCTGGCCACCGATAGGCGGCAGTTGGATTTTCGCACTCTGGGGAGTCCAGGTTAGCACGGCAGAGAATATCGAAGATCTCTGGTAAATTTCCCTACAAGCAGAAAACATTCATTTGAAAACTAAACATCGATACATTGATCCAAACAAGAAACCTAAATAATCTCACAAAAGAAATCGTCCGCCAAAAAATTCTCATCCTTGCTCTTCAAGAACCACGATTAATTGACAATTAAAACTTGCATTACGGAAACCATGGCATCTTCAAAATACAACAAAAGGTAGCGAAACTGGCACCAATCCTCGGCATTGCATTTCTCGAACACAGATCTATCAACAACTCTGTCGAAGAAATCACACCCATCAACAATCGAGTTATGACTATGCTCATTCAGAGCCCCTATAAAAAATATACACTCATAAATGCACATGCCCCCACCAACATCGAAAATAAGGAAAACACCGAAAATGTCGAAAAATTGTGGAACACACTCGAAAATACTATGAGCAAAATTTACCAAGATGACGTGAAAATACTAATGGGAGGCTTCAACTCTCTATTTGGGACAGAAAAAACCTGTAGAAAAATCATTGGTACAAATTCAACACACCGAAACGCTTAGACCAACAGCACACGTCTGACTGACATTTGCCAACAATTCAACCACAAAAGAATGTCTTCCCACTTAGGAAGTAGCCTGTTCCCAAGAAACATGTTTGGCTACCAGGTGCAAGCTGTTTTCATTCGCCTTTCGAGACTCGCTGAAAGCCAGATTTTTAATTCTTTTGTAGCAGAGCTACAAGCAGGCAGATACAAACGCAATAAGGGAATCGTAAGACAACGCGCCTTGCTACTTTCAGTAACCCTTAGTGTCAGAGCGAAAACCTTACGGTACTGCCAAATTCATAATGACGACATATTTTTTGTTGTTGTGAATACATAATTATATCTATGAAATGCCACTTTTCATAATAATAGCGGATGATACAGGAAATGAAGTAAATACGGATCTTTTCGAAGTCAAAAGTCGGTAATGTCCTACTAATTCGTGTTAAAATACGCTCAATCGTCTCACAGATACTTAATGCTTTATTAAGATAGTCTGCCGTCGTGATGTTTCTGTAGTAAGCTGAATTTATTTTGTATTAGTACAGTGAATATTTTAACTGGATTTTCCGATAGTTTACTAAACGCAACAGTAATCATCAATGAGAAATTAATCAGCAAAAGAATTTTCTTTCACGATATCTAAAACGATCTGACAATGCTAAAGTTGTTTACAAATTCTACGCCAGTAGAAACCTACCGGTTTCAACGATATAATTATACCAGAGTAGTTTTAAGAGTATTTTCGTCTAGAAATGAATTGCGTCGACGGTTGATCGATCAAGAGCGGGAAAGGTAAAACTTAACGAATATATGACGAGAGGGACAAGTGCTTCAGAGAGGACTTCTCTATCAATACAAGTGCCTGAGAGACGACTTTAATTTCAATCTCCTGGATAGTTTTGTTTCTCAAATCAAGAAGTGCGTTATCATGCAGTAGAACATGTGATGTAGTTGTGTTGCTCGATTTTCTTACGCTGAGACCGAAAGGCGTCTCAGTTGTTGGCAACAAATTCCAGCTGTGTTTTGGTAGAATTCGTAGCCCAAAACTCACTTTTGGAGCTATCAGATGTAAAATATTATGTTCACACTACTCTTTGCTCGAGTTTATGTCTTTTGGAGGGGCTCAGCCTTTCATTTCTTCTTAGGAAGTTAATGATAAAGGCATCATAACACGTCACCAGTTACAGTACTGCATACGAATGCTCAATGAGCGACCTGATGACGTTCAATAATAGTCACTCCGTTGATTTTTGTTGTTTCGAATTAGAGCATGTAGTACTCGTACACCAGACTTCTGAACTTTGCCTGTTGAATGCAAATGTCGCATGATGGTAAAATGGTAATCTATCACATATATCAGTAGTCGAGACTTGCTTAATGTGGAAAATCATTGATGCCAGAACGATCTTTGTTGAAACAAGAATATCTTTTTCTGGCCTATTTTTCCCAAAAGCACTCGCTCCACACACAATTCAAATCTTTCTAGCTGCCTCCTCTGCATTCACCCCTCTGTTATACCAAAAGTAAACGTTGTGTTGCAGATGTTACACCTATTTCCACTTGCGACTCAATTTTACAATGCTTAACTGTAGTTCATGATTCTCAAGTATGCAAAATCCAATGCTTAACTGCAAGATGATAACTAGAACTTCAAATTCGAAAATGACAGTTGATACATACACTGACAGCGTCGCGCCGCGTTCACCTGAGCTGTGCCGGATTTCAGGCGGCGGGTGGCGCCTGGCCGGTGGCCGGTAGCCGCTGCAGCGCGAGGAAACGCTCAAGCGTAAGCTGTTATGATCGCGACGCAGCCACGAGCTGTCCTGCGGAATTGTTTCTGGAATACTTGTTATTGCTGGTGGGTAGAATGTTAAGCGAATTATCTTTGATGTTCAGTCAGACTCATAACTTTAGACCGACTGAGGAAAAAAAAAAAACAGTTGGACGCGAACAGGCGACTATAAGCTTAGAACGCACGACGCTTGCCACTAGACCACGGGCTCACATAGTCCGACAACGTCTCGGAAGTAGACAATACTTCCTCCTAACACTTCCGCATCTTACAGTGTTGCCAGATTGTGCATATGGCCGGACTTAGAGTTGTCAGGGGCGGTCAGTTTTATTGGCCACCTTAAGTGAATGACTCGGACTTAGTCTCTGTGGCGGCCGGCCGGCGGTCAGTTTTATTGTCTAAGACTGTACATCACGGCAACGAATCAACAAGTACACTCGCTGCAACTCAAATCGTCCAACGAAACGAAGGTACCAAAACCGCCTGCCGGAGTGGCCGAGCGGTTCTATGCGCTACAGTCTGGAACCGCGCCACCGCTACAGTCGCAGGTTCGAATCCTGCCTCGGGCATCGATGTGTGTGATGTCCTTAGGTTAGTTTGATTTAAGTAGTTCTAAGTTATAGTGTACTGATGACCTCAGAAGTTAAGTCCCATAGTGCTCAGAGCCATTTGAACCATTTTTTTTTGGACGTATACTCCAACAGAGGATATTACAGGTCATCGATGACGCATATTCTCGCTATTTGTGCTTACTGTAAGCAACAGCTTCAGTTTTGTTTCTGCCACAGGGATGACAGTGCAATTGTCACATGGTTATGCTCTGACATCAAAAATGTTCAAATGTAAGTGAAATCTTATGGGACTTAACTGCTAAGGTCATCAGTCCCTAAGCTTACACACTACTTAACCTAAATTATCCAAAGGACAAACATACACACACCCATACCCGAGGGAGGACTCGACCCTCCGCCGGGATCATCCGCACAGTCCATGGTTGCAGCGCGCTCTGACATCGTTATGCCTATATGGCTCTTCTGGTAATAGTATGTCATCGATGTGTTCCAACTTACATGCATTCGTATAGTTGCGTTATGTACATATTTTGTATCTATTCTAATAAGATGGTGGTTCAATAAATAATGCGCTCATTTTTTAAAAAAAAAGCAATTAGTATAAATAGACAAACGTCCATGATGGTGCTTCACTTTCGTTGTTTGTTCTGTACTCCGGTGAAGTTTCGAATCGTTCTGGCAGGTGGCAGAGCCGTAGTAGAGCGTCAAAATGACGTCTACATACGACTCACGGTACAAACGGCGTGCTGTTATTGAATTCTTGTGTGCAGGAAAAGAAACCGTGGTTAACATCCATAAACGTTTGTGTGTAGTGTATGGCTATGCTGCAGTTGACAGGACTACAGTTGTGCGAAGGGTAAAACAAATGCAGAAACAGAGCTCCATGATGAGCCACGCTCGGGACGTCCTGTCACAGCCACTGCTCCAGACATGGTTAATCATGCGGATGCCATTATTCGTGACGACCGGCGCATCAGAACTCGACAATTGGCTCTACAGTTGTCGGTCAGCATTGGAAGTGCGTCTGCAGTGATCGAGACTCGGATATTCAAAGAGGTACTCAGAATGGGTTCCACGAATGCTCACAGCGAACCACAATGTTCACAGAAAGGCCATTTCAGCTGAATTGTTGGAGCGTTTTGAGAACGACGCAGAGGCCTTTCTGTCACGGGTGCATGCTGGGTGCACGACGTTGCGCTAGAAACAAAAAGGCAGTCCATGGAGTGGCATCATCCTCATTCTAGTGGACTGATGACCTCAGAAGTTAAGTCCCATAGTGCTCAGAGCCATTTGAACCATTTGACAGTGCAAAATCAGTTACACCTTCGATGGAGACCGTTGTTCGAGATGGTCTCGATGGATGGGTATCTCCGAGGAAACAGGCACCGAAACAATGCGACGAGCAACGCCCAGAGTTGACATAAGGCAGGTCCCCCACAAACTCGCGCCCGTCTTGCAAGGTAGACCGGCCCCGCAGCTGGTGGCCGAGCCCGCGTGTTTTCCTCGTTCCTCCCCGCGAGCACGTCCTTCCGCCCCGTAGCGAATCCACGCCCCTACTCCCTGACCGCCGAAAACAGCCGCCAGATCACGTCAGGGGCAAAGATCGTTGTACAGCCGGATCATCGATAGTCACGTGCCGAAGAGCTGGTGTGCCAGAAAAGGCGCACCACGGCTCAGCATCCATGTCTGTTGCCCGTGTGGAACGAAGTGTTTCGGTAGTGTGGTATGGGCTGCTATTGGGTACAAACGCAAACCACAGGTGGCGGATGTGTAGGGCACTGTGACCTGTGCGACCCGTAGCCATACCCTCTCTGCACAACACCCCAGAGACCATTTTCAGCGAGACAATGCACGATGCTGCTGCACGAACACGTGCCTTCTTGCTGTCACAGGACGTCAGCCTTTTGCCCTGGCCCGCCAGATCACCAGACTTGCCGTCAATCGAAAATGTGTGGGATATGGTGAAACGACGGGTGCAGCGCTGTGACCCAATGCCAACCCCCACAGATGAACTTCGGAACCAGGTGAGTACAGCATGGATGGCTATACCACAGGACGCCGTTCGCACCTTATATACATCGATGCCATCACGTATGTAGCAAGGCATCAGGGACCACGGCGGACTCTGTGCCTACAAGGCAACAGGACACATGCTGAATCGAGGTGACTGAAATGCTAACCATTTCTGCAGAACATACTAAAGTACATGTACATGTCCTGTTGTTATGAATGTCCTATCTCTAGTCGTTTAGGGTGTCCTATTCTCTCAAAATGTGGTGCTACAGAAGAATGCTGAAGATTAGATGGGTAGATCATATAACTAATGAGGAGGTATTGAATAGAACTGGGGAGGAGTTTGTGGCACAACTTGACTAGAAGAAGGGATCGGTTGGTAGGACATGTTCTGAGGCATCAAGGGATCACCAATTTAGTACTGGAGGGCAGCGTGGAGGGTAAAAATCGTAGAGGAAGACCAAGAGATGAATACACTAAGCAGATTCAGAAGTATGTAGGCTGCAGTAGGTACTGGGAGATGAAGAAGCTTGCACAGGAAAGAGTAGCATGGAGAGCTGCATTAAACCAGTCTCAGGACTGAAGACCACAACAACTTGAGTGTATAGCTGTGCAACGCAGTCTCACTGTTGTACATGGTTTCATGAATCCAAATCCGCTACTACAGTTCAGGGACAATTCGGGATTATAAAGCGGAAACCACCTCCTCAAAAGCAAACTCTTATTAATTGGTGCAATTATCTGTGTAGAGGCTACGGGTCGGCCGGTAGTTTCTGACGCAGCAATTAAACAAGTTCTGCAATCTTACATTCGTAGTCTGCGTGAATGGACGAGACGTGCCTGCTTAGAATTTAGTACGCCTAGTGTTACAGCGAGAAAGCTATTACAAAATGCTTGTCATACGAACCCTAAAAATTGAAATAGTTGCAAGCTTTACGAGTAAGTGAAGAAGAAAAATGAGCTGAGTTTTGTGTACAACCATTTCACAAAATGCAGACTGAAAGGGATTTTCTCAATGAAATTGTGTTCAGTGACGCAGTCACCTTCCATACCTGTGATAAACGTACGACTACAATGTTCTAATATGGGGTGAACAGAAATTACGTCACGTAATCTATCATGTACGGAACTCGCCGAAATGTTTAGTTTGCGCTGCAAGCTGTAACAAGATTTACAGTCCTTTCTTTTTTGCCATTTTGAACATGTGTAAATAAAACTTGAAAATATATTGCATTCACTGCTGTATCAAACGGTTCTGTAAGGTATTTACCTACTTCACAGTTAAAGGTTACTTCCGTATAATTAATTTATAAGCACCCTGTACTTTGTAACAGCAAAAATCTTCCTATTTTCTGGGTCGATTCTAACAAGTAATTCCTTCGACAGGCACATTTCCGTTGGATACTTTTGAGAACCATCTACCATCTACAGAGAGAAAAGGCACCATCATTACCATCACCGCCATAATGAATAGCATCATTATCATCTCCAATGATGACAATGGCACTAAAGCAGAATTACTAAGCACACTTTTCCGAAATTCCTTCACTAAAGACGGAATAAATATTCCAAAAAGAACAGCTACCAACATGAGTAACTGAGAAGTTACCTTCGGTGTAGAGAAGCAGCTTAAACCACTTAATAAAGGCAAGGGCTCCGGTCCAGATTGTACTCCAGAAAGGTTCCTTTCAGAGTATTCTGATACAATAGCTGCATACCTAGAAATCACGTACAGCCGCTTGCTCGTCGAAAGACCCGTACCTGAAGACTGGACAGTTGCACCAGTACCAAAGAAAGTAAGTGGGAGAAATCCGTTGAATTACTGACCCATATCACTAACGTCGATTAGCAGCAGAATTTTGCAACATATATTGTGTTCGAGGGAAACCGTTCATTGACAAATAGCCAACACGGATTCGGAAAACATCGTTCTTGTGAATCACAAATAGCTTTTTGTTCTCACGCAGTAATGAGTGCTGTCGGCAGTTGAGGTCGAATTTATTCCGTATTTTTAGATTTCCAGTAGGATGACACAGTTCCTCACCAATGACTTCTAATCAAATTGCGTGCCTACAAAGTATCGTCTCACTTGTGTGACTGGATTCCTGATTTCAGTTCAGAGAGATCACAGTTCGTAGTAACATAGAGTCAAACAGATGTTAAATCTGGCGTTCCGCAAGGAAGTGTTGTGGCCCCTCTGCAGTTCCTGATCTAAATATACGATTTAGGACACTTTCTGAGCAGTCCTCTTAGACAGTTCGCAGAAGATGCTTTCATTTATCGTCTTGTAAAATAACCACATGATCAAGACCAACAGAAAAATCACTTAACAAGATATGTGTGTGGTACAAAAAGTGGCAATTGATTCCAAAAACTGAAAAGTGTGAAATAATCCACATGATTACTAAAAGAAATCCATGACGATAAATCACACAAATCTAAAGGCTGTAAATTGAGCTAAAAACTTAGGGATTAGGACTTCGAATAACTTGAATTGTAACGGTCACATAGGTAACGCTGTGCAGAAATCGAACCAAAGAACTCGTAGAAAATGCAACAGGACTCTTAAAGAGACTGCTTACATTACGCTTGACCCTCCTCTTCTGGAGTATTGCTGCATGTTATGAGATTCACATCAGATACGACCGCAAAAATGTTCAAAAAAGGTCAGCTCGTTCTGTATAATCGCGAAATGCGTGAGAGAATTCCATGGATGTGATGGATATGATACGAGAACTGGCGTGGCAATCATTAAAACAAAGGCGTTTTTCGTTGCGGCAGGATCTTTTCAAAAAATGGTTCAAATGGCTCTGACCACTATGGGACTGACCGAGCGAGGTGGCGCAGTGGTTAGCACACTGGACTCGCATTCGGGAGGACGACGGTTCAATCCCGTCTCCAGCCATCCTGATTTAGGTTTTCCGTGATTTCCCTAAATCGTTTCAGGCAAATGCCGGGATGGTTCCTTTGAAAGGGCGCGGCCGATTTCCTTCCCAATCCTTCCCTAACCCGAGCTTGCGCTCCGTCTCTAATGACCTCGTTGTCGACGGGACGTTAAACACTAACCACCACCACCACCACCACCACTATGGGACTTAACATCTGAGGTCATTAGTCCCCTAGAACTTAGAACTACTTAAACCTAACTAACCTAAGGACATCACACACATCCATGCCCGAGGCAGGATTCGAACCTGCGACCGTAGCGGTCGCGCGGTTCCAGACTGAAGCGCCTAGAACCGCTCGGCCACACTGGCCGGCAGGATCTTTTCATGAAATTTCAAACACCAAATTTGTCCTCAGAGTGAGAAAATATTTTGGCGGTGCTCATCTACGGAGGGAAAAATGCTTATCATAGTTGTGGTGTCACCGCCAGACACCACACTTGCTAGGTGGTAGCCTTTAAATCGGCCGCGGTCCATTAGTATACGTCGGACCCGCGTGTCGCCACTGTCAGTGATCGCAGACCGAGCGCCGCCACACGGCAGGTGTAGAGAGACGTCCTGGCACTCGCCCGAGTTGTACAGCCGACGTTCATAGCAATGGTTCACTGACAAATTACGCTCTCATTTGCCGAGACGATAGTTAGCATAGCCTTCAGCTACGTCATTTGCTACGACCTAGCAAGGCGCCGTATTCAATTGATATTTATATTGTGAAGCATGTATCATCAAGAGCGATGTTCTACAATTGTGGATTAAAGTTAAGTATTACAGCAACTGCGTCCGTTTTTCTAAGTTCTCATTTCTCTGACCTGTTCCAGACCTCACGCCAGTCTGCGTGTAATTAAACGCGTGCATTTCGGCCTCCTCTAGCAATACGGTGTTGGCTCTTCTGCCAATACAGCAATAGTAAAAAAAGAGAAACCGGAGCTTGCACAGAAGGATTTAAGTATTCGTTCTTCCCGCGCGCTGTTATAAAGTGCGACGGTAAAGAAGTATCTTGAAGATGGTTCGATAAAACTTCTGCCAGGCATTTAATTGAGAGTTACAGAGTAATTAAGTAGATGTAGAGGTAGTTATTTTTGTATCCCGCCTGGATAGGCGATGCGTGGGTCTGCTCCTGTGAACTGCTCCTGTAATATGGGCCGAGAGTGAAGGAAGCGAGTAGGAGCAGGAGAGGTGAAGCACTACGGTACTGCAGGTAACTTTAACACTTCTAATAGAGTCAAAAACCACAAGTAAATATCAAATGCATACATAACTTTGGCTAGGATGAGTACGTAGGTGTGAAGCCGTAGTCCTTGTCCAATCCTATGAAGTTAGGTTGACTTTTCTGTATAATCTCACAACTAACGAATAGTCGTTGCTGTCCAAACTTTAACTGAACGTAACTAATACGAAGTCACAATAGCAAGCTAGCCCACTCGGTGGTAGAAGCGATATTTCCAGGCCGTATGCCCTTGATGAGAAGCCGGAAATCAAGACGCCGTCAGCCAGGGAGCGCTGTGGTCGGCTTAGTCAGTCTTCTCTCGCACTGCCAGCTTACGAGAGCTTGCACCATCGTTGTGGCATCGTAACTATCGACGCCACAACTATCACAGGTATTGACAAGTGTGAACATCCCCAACTATCACGCTAATTTGTCATGACTGCATAAGTAACTAACACGAATTATTTGCAGAAGGAAAGAAAATACTGGTAGAGGCCCACCTCTAGGAAGAAATGCAAGAACAGTCGAGGCAACGTCGACCTTAGAAGATAGGTTAAGAAAGGCAAAGCTACTTTTATAGCATCTGTAGATTTCGAGAAAGCCCTGACTGCTTCAGACTGTTCTGACCTATGTAAGCTTATTCATCTCTGCACGACTATTTCAGACTACATCCGTTTGAATTTCCCACCACAATTTTTACTCCCCACAGTACCCTCCATTACAAAATTCACGACTCCTTGATGGTTTAGGATGTATTCTATGAACTGAGCTCATCTTTTAGTCAAGTTAAGCTGTAAATTAATTGCTTCTCCAGTTAGATTCATTACCTCCTCATTAGTTACTCGTTCTACCCATCCAATCTGTTCTTCTGTCTCGCCGCATTTCAAAATATTTTGTTCTTTTGTTGTCTGAACTGCTGCTGTCACTTCTGGACAAGGTTACACTCCAGTCAAACACCTCCAGAAGAGACTTCCTAGCACTAAAATCTATATTAGATGTTAACAAAATTTGCTTTTTCAGAAATGCCTTCCTCGTTACTGCTAATCTCCCTTTTATATCTTCTCCATATATATATATATATATATATATATATATATATATATATATATATATATATATATAGGGTGGCCCATTGATCGTGACCGGGCCAAGTATCTCGCGAAATAAGCGTCAAACGAAAAAACTACAAAGAACGAAACTTGTCTAGATTGAAGGGGGAAACCAGGTGGCGCTATGGTTGGCCCGCTAGATGGCGCTGCCATGGGTCAAACGGATGGATATCAACTGCGTTTTTTAAAATAAGAACCCCCATTTTATTACACATTCGTGTAGTACGCAAAGAAATATGAATGTTTTAGATGGACCACTCTTTTCGCTTTGTGATAGATGGCGCTGTAATAGTCACAAACATATGGCTCACAATTTTAGGCGAACAGTTGGTAACAGGTAGGTTTTTTAAATTAAAATACAGAATGTAGGTACGTTTGAACATTTTACTTCGGTTGTTCCAATGTAATACATGTACCTTTGTGAACTTATCATTTCTGAGAACGCATGCTGTTACAGTGTGATTACCTGTAAATACCACATTAATGCAATAAATGCTCAAAATGACGTCTGTCAACCTCAATGCATTTGGCAATACGTGTAACGACATTTCTCTCAACAGCGAGTAGTTCGCCTCCCGTAATGTTCGCACATGCATTGACAATGCGATGACGCATGTTGTCAGGCGTTGTCGGTGGATCACGATGGCAAATATCCTTCAACTTTCCCAACAGAAAGAAATCCGGGAACGTCAGATCGGGTGAACGTGCGGGCCATGGTATGGTGCTTCGACGACCAATCCACCTGTCATGAAATATGCTATTCAATACCGCTTCAACCGCACGCGAGGTAAGTGCCGGACATCCATCATGTTGGAAGTACATCGCCATTCTGTCATGCAGTGAAACATCTTGAAGTAACATCGGTAGAACATTACGTGGGAAATCAGCATACATTGCACCATTTAGATTGCCATCGAGAAAATGGGGGCCAATTATCCTTCCTCCCATAATGCCGCACCATACATTAAGCCGCCAAAGTCGCTGATGTTCCACTTGTAGCAGCCATCGTGGATTTTCCGTTGCCCAATAGTGCATATTATGCCGGTTTACGTTACCGCTGTTGGTGAATGACGCTCCGTCGCTAAAAATCTGTCATCGTCCCGTAATTTCTCTTGTGCCCACTGGCAGAACTGTACACGACGTTCAATGTCGTAGGCATGCAATTCCTGGTGCTTAGAAATATGGTACGGGTGCAATCGAAGTTGATGTAGCATTCTCAACACCGACGTTTTTGAGATTCCCGATTCTCGCGCAATTTGTCTGCTACTGATGTCCGGATTAGCCGCGACAGCAGCTAAATCACCTACTTGGGCATCATCATTTGTTGAAGATCGTGGTTGACGTTTCACATATGGCTGAACACTTCCTGTTTCCTTAAATTACGTAACTATCCGGCGAACGGTTCAGACACTTGGATGATGTCGTCCAGGATACCGAGCAGCATACACAAAACACGCCCGTTGGGCATTTTGATCACAATAGCCATACATCAACACGATATCGACCTTTTCCGCAATTGGTAAACGGTCCATTTTAACACGGATAATGTATCACGAAGCAAATACCGTCCGCACTGGCGGAATGTTGCGTACTTATACGTTTGCGACTATTACAGCGCCATCTATCACAAAGCGAAAATAGTGGTCCAACTAAAACATTCTTATTTCTTTACGTAATACACGAATATGTAATAAAAAATGGGAGTTCCTATTTTAAAAAACGCAGTTGGTATCCGTTTGACCTATGGCAGCGCCATCTAGAGGGCCAACCATAGCGCCATCTGATTTCCCCCTTCAAACTAGACGAGTTTTGTTCTTTTTAGTTTTTTCGTTTTCCCTTTTTCTTATGCCAAAATGTCGAAACTCTACTTCTGTTAGTAGCTCGTTTGCAATTTCATCAGCATAGGCTGATTTAATTCGACGTTCCAGTACCCTTGTTTTACTTTTGTTGAAGTTCATCATAAAGTATCCCTTAAGACTTTGACGAAGTACATTAGTCTATATTTATTGCCTATTAGTGGTTACCACCCATACTGTTATATTTGCAGTAAGTAGCTAAGAGGATATTTTATAGGGATTTGAAAGTTTTTAATAACTTGTAACTGACTTCAGCGTCAAAACTGCGATGTCTGCATAACCTTATTAAAAAAGAAATTGGTCACAGGTTTATGTACAAGAATGACTGAAGTTTTTGTCATTGTTTTTCACACATCCACTTTTATTTGCAGTTCTTCCAGTTGTGTGGGCACCTCACAAATATTTTACACACAGTTAAAGTTACAATTTCCATAATAAAAACTTCGTGCGTAGTATCTTTTTGTTCACATTATCTCTAACAGTTAGAGAGCAAGGTCGGACTACTAGTAACGCCTTTGGTTCCGAAATTACAATGTTGATCAATTATGTTTTGTTCTGGAAGCATACAGAACATTCCTTGAGTTAAAATGAAAAGTTATGAACTTATGTTTTTTAAGATTTGATCTAATTTAAAAAGTATATTCAGTATTTGCAACAAACAGGAAATATTAAAGGTTATTTATGAAAGTAACAAAATAAATTACATATCTTTCAAAATTTCGAATGTTATGTAACGTAACATCGATTGCTAAGTCGGTCAAAAAATTGTTGACATTTCCTATAAATGATGTTCAAATTATTTTACAAAACAGAAATAAAAATGAAATTGTGTTTTACAAGTTTTAGCGACATTTAAAGGAAAACTAATTTTGACATTATTATGTGGTAGCGTACGAAACTCTATGAAACTATCGATGTCTAATCAGTAAATACATATATAGGCCATAACTTCACCCGACAGCTAACAAAGTTCGGAAATATCCAGAAATATGAATCAGGTACTTTATACCAAAAATAGGTGCAAATACGGTAAAAAAAAAGAAAAAAAAAGTGGTCTCGCAGATTTCCATAATCAGGAGAAATTTCGTAACATCCTGACTTTTTACATCATCTTATAATCTAATTTCAAGACGGTATTCGATCTGTGATCTTCCAGGCCTTTGTCGGCCCTGACAGAAATACAATGACATCAGCGGATCACATCGGCGAATCTCAATTTCTACCCCTAGATTTTAAAAACGTTTCTAAGCTCTCTTCACCGTTTGTTCAATATACGGATTGAATAACAGACCAAACTGGGAGAGCGTACAATTTAAATGTGAATCCCAACTGGTACACATCAACAAAACAATTGTAATGACCCTTCAGCAAGTATACAATTGCCCAAACTACAAGATAAGCTAGGATCACATGCAATTTAAATGTGACTCCCAACTGGTGCGCACCAGTAGAAACGTTGACCATGACCGTTAATAAAAAATACAGTTGTCCAAAGTACAAAATAAGTTGGGAGGACATGCAATTTAAATCTGATTGGGTTGAATTGGTGGAGGAGACCAAACAGCGACGTCATCGGTCTCATCGGATTAGGGGAGGATGGGGAAGGAAGTCGGCCTTGCCGAGGAATCATCCCAGCATTTGCCTGAAGCAATTTAGGGAAGTCACGGAAAACCTAAATCAGGATGGCCACACGCGGGATTGAACCGTCGTCCTCCCGAATGCGAGCACAGTGTGCTAACCACTGGGCCACCTCGCTCGGTGTTTAAATATGACTCCCAACTGGTACACACGAACAGAAACGTTGATATGATCTTTAATGAATAAACAATTGTTCAAAATTCAAGGAAAGCTGAGAATTGCAGCAGACGGCTATCGCAGCCAAGAAGGAACAAGCAGGCAAGTTTTACAATAAGTGGAGTTAGCTAATGACTGTGGATCAAAGGAAACGCTGAGTAGCTTATACTGTTTATTTTTCCTTTATTGTAATTTTTATACCTATACATAGGTAGGCTGGCAGCAGCATCCTACGCTGCTCTTCAACCTTCGAGTCGACAATGAGAGAAACATGAAGAAGATTCATAGGAGATATATTGACGGGCAAAAAACAGTAGACACAGAAAAACAAAACACGGAGCCGTTCACACTCGACGAAAATTACACTGAAACACGTTGGCACGGCGCACAGACACTGATGATTCGACGGTACAGGTGAACGTTGGAGTGTGACGGTGAACACTAACACAAACACGACGGCACACACACGAGAAACTGCTGGCAATGATCTCTGGCGCGCCCATGTCCACGTAGCGTGTACGAGCCTGGGGACCTGCCGATAGGGGAAGAAGGGGGAGGGGGAGGGGGAGGGAGAGGGGTGAGCAAAGATGCCAATGGCAGAGGAGACGGGAGTAGGAGCGGAGAAATGGGGGTAAGGGAAGCCCGGGGGAGGAGTGAGGAGAGAGGGAGGAGGGAGAGAAGGGAGAGAGGGTGCCCATAGGAACAAAACACAGGAGGAGGCTACAAAATGGTCTCCCCCAAGGGTCTGTGCTGGCTCCATGCCTTTTCAATTTATACATAGCGGACATCCCAAACCTGGAATCTCGTTCTTTTATGTATGCAGATGACATCGCTATCGCGGCTCACGCCAACACTTTCGAAGAACTGGAAGAAATTTTAAACAGGGATCTGGAACGACTACAACAATATTATGACAACTGGCACCTCAAAGTAAATCCGACTAAATCCGTGGCATCAATAATGCACTTGTGTAACAAAGATGCAAATCGTGAGCTAAAAGTGCAAATAAAAGGTAAATTGTTGAAAAACGATAGGACGCCAAAATATCTGGGTGTTAAGCTAGATCGCACTCTCACATATAAGAGCCACCTGTACGAAGTCGCCCAAAAAATGAAAACAAGAAACAACATCATAATGAAACTGGCAGGAACAACCTGGGGATGTTCCACTGAAACTCTACGCACATCAGCACTGGCACTTCTGTATAGTGTAGCGGAATATTGCGCACCCGTCTGGGCCCGCAGTAGGCATGTCAGATATATTGATGTGCAACTTAACGAGACAATGAGGCTCATAACAGGAACAGTAAGACCCACCCCGAAACCTTGGCTGCCCGTCCTTGCCAATATCGAACCACCCTCGATTAGACGTGAAAGAGCAATCCAGAGGTACAAAGAAAAGTTCAGGGACCTACCTCCTCCCCCTGACAGATTGATGTCAAGAAATCCCTTCTGGAAAGAACTCAAACAACAGATTGATATCGATAACCTGTGGAAACAGCAATGGCAGGAAAGCAAAGTGAATAACAGTTTCCTTATTGAGGACCCATCTCAACGAGTTCCAGGCTTCCAACTCCAACGTAGAGTGTGGGTAACTCTAAATCGCCTGCGGACAGGTGTTGGTCGGTGCGGATATTTGTTGAAAAAGTGGGGTTTCTCCCAGGACCCCAATTGTGAGTGCGGAGAGAGTCAAACCATGCAGCATATAGTTGAGTGCGACGTACACGGACTTAAGGGAGGATATCTGATGGACATACATGTGATAAGTGACCAAGCACTTTTGTGGCTGGAAACCCTGAAAATTTTATTGTAAATCATTGTTAATGTTAATTTAAATTTTTATGTTGATGTTTGTAAGTGTATCACGCTTTGACTGTAGCTGAACGAGAAATAAAAATAAATAAACAGGAGGAGGGAGGGAGGATCACAGTTGGTAGGAGGGGTAGATGGAGGGGAGGAGGGCATCATCAGGGAGGGGGAGCTGGCGGAAGCCACCTTGGGGGAGGGTGTAGAGAGTGGAGAGATGGAGAGCAGGTGGGCGTGGAAGTACAGGCGCGGCAGCGGACGGGGGCGGGAGAGGATGGGAGAGACCAGCGGGTGAGGAGGATCGAGTTTACGGGAGGTGTACAGGATCCGTATCCGTAATTTATACTGATAAGTAAAAGGCCTTTAACGCGCTCGGAATAAGTAATAAGGGTGCAAGGTTTTAACAAGTAGTGAAAGAGCAGATGTAGCGAGGAGGAACTTTGGGCTTGCAAAACATGCTTTAAACCTCGTGAGCTTCCTAAATTCACCAAATAGAGGAGACTACCGGTTCCCTATCAATCGGTGACTACCCGCTGCTGCACGCATCGAACGATCGACTTCACAGCCCTTGAGCCACCGCAATGTGGTTTAGGCACCGAATTGCCGGCCAACTCAGACACCGTGCCACGGCGACAGAAAGTAAACACGTCTCTGCCCCGGGTCCAGGGAACAGGAACGAGTCGTCTGCTGCCAAAGCTATCCCCCCAACACACAACAAAAAGTAATCTACGCAAATGCCTAAGATGTAAAAAATCTGAACTAATCGCGCAAGGAACTACCGATACAAGTTACAAGTGTAACACTCCTTAAAAATTACTTATTATTTAGGAGCGGAAATATCGGGGCCTGGTGATGCAATGACTCAAGCATACTCGTTTACAAGGGGTACTTCGCCTCTGACACAGATTATGTTACAAATTTAATTCCTCCATTGAATTTATAACAGGGAATACTCTTCACTAGTACGGAATATGGCCTGGAACACAAATTGTGATCGGTTAGATTGACCGATGACTATGCGTAAAATCACTCGCAGACCTTAATTTAATAGATCCAATAATGGCCTTACTATACCAAGTACCCAAAACAACACTTAACTCCACTCAGGAGTGAAGGAGCCGTGATTTGCAGGATTCCATCCAGGGTGTTAAGGGTGTCTACAGTCTGGAACTGCGCGACTGCTACAGTCGCAGGTTCGAATCCTGCCTCGGGCATGGATGTGTGTGATGTCCTTAGGTTAGTTAGGTTCAAGTAGTTCTAAGTTCTAGGGGACTGATGACCTCAGGTCCCATAGTGCTCAGGGCCATTTTTTGTTAAGGGTGTTATTGCCTCCAATCCGTACAGACGGTCTTCAAGATGCCGTAAAATTTAAGCTTGCAGAGTAGGACACGAATTTGTCAATCTACTAACCCCCAGCTCGCCGCTACCAGTCCTAAACCGAGCCGGCTAGGAATGCCTCCGACCGGCTTCTCAAGGCCCGCAAGAGACAGCTGAAATCCCTTAAAAGCACGAACTTGCCAACCACGTGCTCTACAGCCAACTGCTTGCCCAGGATCCGCCAAACCAACAACACACGGCTCGATCAAGGACCCAAGCTTGCGACATACGATCAGATCGATATCACCAACGCAGGTACGTAGTGGCACCAGCGGAGTACCATACCAAGATTAAAGCCGCCACGGCGCACATCTGAACCGCACATACCCTGATCACTGGATTGTTCATATTTGTATAATTAACCAGCCACAAAGATCGGCCGGCCAGTGTGGCCCAGCGGTTCTAGGCGCTTCAGTCTGGAACCTCGCGACCGCTACGGTCGCAGGTTCGAATCCTGCCCTGGGCATGGATGTGTGTGATGTCCTTAGGTTAGTTAGGTCTAAGTAGTTCTAAGTTCTAGGGGACTGATGGCCTCAGATGTTAAGTCCCATAGTGGTCAGAGCCATTTGAACCAACCAAGGTTGGAGTGCCATGCCACCAACATTAAAGCTGCACGGCTCACATCTCAACCGCATTTACCCTCATCACTGGATTGGTCAAGGTTGTACAATTAATTGGGCACCAACATCGGACTGCCATGCCATCAAGATTAAAGCCGGCATGGCTCATATTGAAACCTCTTTATTATATTTTTACTTAATCTGAAATAACTGGGAAGGTGAAACTTCTTAATTTAATTCTAAAGCTGCTGAGTGAAATTGAACGTACTGTCTCTTTGACTTTATCGTTTCATTTCTGACCTACAGAATTATTCCTGACAAATACACTCCCGGAAATGGAAAAAAGAACACATTGACACCGGTGTGTCAGACCCACCATACTTGCTCCGGACACTGCGAGAGGGCTGTACAAGCAATGATCACACGCACGGCACAGCGGACACACCAGGACCCGCGGTGTTGGCCGTCGAATGGCGCTAGCTGCGCAGCATTTGTGCACCGCCGCCGTCAGTGTCAGCCAGTTTGCCGTGGCATACGGAGCTCCATCGCAGTCTTTAACACTGGTAGCATGCCGCGACAGCGTGGACGTGAACCGTATGTGCAGTTGACGGACTTTGAGCGAGGGCGTATAGTGGGCATGCGGGAGGCCGGGTGGACGTACCGCCGAATTGCTCAACACGTGGGGCGTGAGGTCTCCATAGTACATCGATGTTGTCGCCAGTGGTCGGCGGAAGGTGCACGTGCCCGTCGACCTGGGACCGGACCGCAGCGACGCACGGATGCACGCCAAGACCGTAGGATCCTACGCAGTGCCGTAGGGGACCGCACCGCCACTTCCCAGCAAATTAGGGACACTGTTGCTCCTGGGGTATCGGCGAGGACCATTCGCAACCGTCTCCATGAAGCTGGGCTACGGTCCCGCACACCGTTAGGCCGTCTTGCGCTCACGCCCCAACATCGTGCAGCCTGCCTCCAGTGGTGTCGCGACAGGCGTGAATGGAGGGACGAATGGAGACGTGTCGTCTTCAGCGATGAGAGTCGCTTCTGCCTTGATGCCAATGATGGTCGTATGCGTGTTTGGCGCCGTGCAGGTGAGCGCCACAATTAGGACTGCATACGACCGAGGCACACAGGGCATACACCCGGCATCATGGTGTGGGGAGCGATCTCCTACACTGGCCGTACACCACTGGTGATCGTCGAGGGGACACTGAATAGTGCACGGTACATCCAAACCGCCATCGAACCCATCGTTCTACCATTCCTAGACCGGCAAGGGAACTTGCTGTTCCAACAGGACAATGCACGTCCACATGTATCCCGTGCCACCCAACGTGCTCTAGAAGGTGTAAGTCAACTACCCTGGCCAGCAAGATCTCCGGATCTGTCCCCCATTGAGCATGTTTGGGACTGGATGAAGCGTCGTCTCACGCGGTCTGCACGTCCAGCACGAACGCTGGTCCAACTGAGGCGCCAGGTGGAAATGGCATGGCAAGCCGTTCCACAGGACTACATCCAGCATCTCTCCGATCATCTCCATGGGAGAATAGCAGCCTGCATTGCTGCGAAAGGTGGATATACACTGTACTAGTGCCGACATTGTGCATGCTCTGTTGCCTGTGTCTATGTGCCTGTGGTTCTGTCAGTGTGATCATGTGATGTATCTGACCCCAGGAATGTGTCAATAAAGTTTCCCCTTCCTGGGACAATGAATTCACGGTGTTCTTATTTCAATTTCCAGGAGTGTATTTAGCAAATTTTACCTTAATAGTGTGACATCCAGCTCAAAAAATTATATAATCATCCGTGATATCCAGTTCCAAAAAGTTATATAATCGGCAATAATTTTAAATTTCTATGACAGACTCGACCGTGGCATCCAGTTCCAAAAATTATATCATCATCAACAATAATACATTTGTATGACGGAGACAAGTCCAGACCGTCCGCTCGTGCTAACACTTCGAACCTCTAACCTCCATCTCTGCTAACTACAAAGCTTCCAACCTCCATCACTGCTGGCTATTCACCTCCAACTGCGAGTCCGACCAGCCACTGAGTCTCATACTGAGGGAGCACAGCTCTGTCAGAGTTATTAATGCAGTCAATCGCGCTTTCAATATATAAACAAACAGGCTACTTACAACATCTCAAACGCACTTACCCTCATCACTGGATTGGTCATGGTTGTACAATAAACTTGCCACCAAGATCGCCAGCCTTTGGAAAATTACATTTTTGTTTATGGTACTGGATGAAGTCTGAGACGTGCAAACGAAGGGGGAATACGGTAGTGAACTGCTTGGTCACATCACGTACGTTGCTGCTCTCATTAGGAAATGTTCCGAGGCACTCAAACAAACAACGCAACATGTTCTCCCAAGAACACACAAAGGCACTGGAGTTGGCAAAGGGATACTCGAAAATTCATTGCGAACTACACAACAGCTGTAATATGACGTGTCCATTAATGGTTAGAGGTGAATGTGTTAAAAATAACTATTTCTTCATTTCATTGTAAAACGCGTGTCGTACATGTGTAAATGTGACAATATAATGAATTCCACATAAAAATAAATAACAATGTACATTGAATCTGTTCTATTTCGTGGATCTCACAGCAGCGTACGATACTGTCCATCATCGGTTAGTCCATGCAAAACTGTACAATATGATCAACAACGCCCACCTCGTTAGACTACTCAGCACCCTCCTCCAAAACCGCAGATTTTTTGTTGAATTTAAAGAACAACGCAGTCGCTGGAGAGCGCAGAAAAATGGTCTACCTCAGGGAAGCGTCTTGGCTCCACTTCTCTACAACATCTATACCAACGACCAGCCATTGACCCCAGGCACAAGGAGATTCTTATATGCAGATGACCTAGCCCTTGCTACACAGAGCTCATGCTTTGAAAGAGTGGAAAGAAACCTGGCAACAGCACTTAGAACACTGTCAAGATACTACAAAATGGTTCAAATGGCTCTGAGCACTATGGGACTCAACTGCTGAGGTCATTAGTCCCATAGAACTTAGAACTAGTTAAACCTAACTAACCTAAGGACATCACAAACATCCATGCCCGAGGCAGGATTCGAACCTGCGACCGTAGCGGTCTTGCGGTCCCAGACTGCAGCGCCTTTAACCGCACGGCCACTTCGGCCGGCCAAGCTACTACAATCGGAACCAACTCAGACCAAACCCTTCGAAGACACAAGTGTGTGTCTTTCATTTAACGAACAGGGAAGCTAATCGTGAGCTACATATGGCATGGTCAGGCACTGTGCTTTTCTACTGCTGAATATGCTTCTCCATTCTGTTACAGGTCATCTCATGCCAGACAAGTAGACATTGCTCTCAACGAAACCTGCAGGTTGATCACAGGTTGCTTAAGACCTACCCCAACTGATAAGCTCTACTGCCTGGCTGGAATAGCGCCACCATGGATACGCAGAATAGTGGCTGCCAACAAGGAGAGACTGAAAGTGGAACAGGACAGTGCCCATCCACTGCACGGACATAATCCACCACAGCAACGGCTGAGATCGCGAAAGACCTTCCTGAGAACATCCGAGAAGCTCACCATTTCACCAGAGAAGGCAAGGCTGGAGTTATGGAGGAAGTCCACGCCTCACCTGCAGACGCCAGAAGCTGAAGAATTAGCACCTGGACACAACGAGAGCTGGCTGGTGTGGAAATCTTTAAACAGATTGCGATCAGGAGTTGGACGATCCAGAGACAACCTGAAGAGATGGGGCTTCATAACAGAAGATACGTCCTGTGATTGTGGACAAGAACAAACCACAAGCCACATGCTCCAGTGCCTTTTGTGCCCTACATCCCGCACGAAGAATGATCTCCTGCAAGCCACTCCAAGCGCCTTGGAGGTTGCAAAGTACTGAGCACATGTAATATAAATACAATTTGTGTGTATACACTGCTGGCCACCGTAAATGCAACACCAAGAAACAAGAGGTAGCACAACAAAATTTATATTGTAGATAACATGTTGACCAATTATCAAATGCTTACGTTTACAGACGTCTGTGACATGTGGTTCCTGCCAGAATCAGTAGCCAGAGTAGCCGCCATTGTTGGAGATCACCGCAGCCACACGTCTCGGCATTGAGTCAAAGAGACGTTGGATGTGTTCCTGGGGTACAGGAGCCCAAGCAGCTTCCACACGTTGCCAAAGATCATCTGGTGTGGCAGCTGGGGATGTAATCTGGGTCACTCGTTGAGCAACCATGGACCACATGTTTTCTATCGGCGAAAGATCCGGAGAGCGAGCCGGCCAGGGAAGCACTTCAATCTGGTTATTGACGAAGAACCTTTGGACAATGCGTGCCACGTGTGGTCGCGCATTATCCTGTTGAAATATGGCTGTGGCCGAGCCCTGAAGGTAAGGAAGGACAACTGGCTCCAGCACCTCGGATATGTAGCGCCGGCTATTTAAAGTACCGGCAATGCGTACTAGAGGCGTGCGAGAGTAATATCCAATACCGCCCCATACCATAATACTCGGTGCAAGACCAGTGTGGCGGTGCATAATGCAGCTGTCCAGCATCCTCTCTCCACGGTGTCTCCACACTCGAATCCGACCATCGTGGTGCTGCAGACAGAAGCGTGCCTCGTCAGTAATGACAACGTCATTCCATTCTGCCGTCCACATCCGTCTGTCATCACACCATTGGCGACGGAGACGTCTGTGGTTCTGCGTCAATGGTAGACGAAGCAATGGACGTCTTGCGGACAGACCACTCTGCTGTAAACGGCGTCGAATGGTACGCGCAGACACTGGATGATGCGTTACAGACGCAATGTGCTGTGCTACGGTTCGGGATGTCACTGAGCGATCCGTCACTGCCATGCGCACAATTTGCCTATCAGCACGTGCAGTGGTGCACCGAGGTGAATGCGATCGACCACGTCGGTCCGTCGTACCCTCCTGCATCCAATGGTCACATATCCGCATTACAGTTGTTTGGTTTCGTCCAACACGACTAGCGATTTCTCTGTATGATAATCCACAATCTCGGTAAGCCACTATCCTTCCTCTGTCGAACTCGGATACTTGATCAAACGATATTCGCTGTTATCTACGAGGCATAACTGATCGTCTTGTGAAACAACCACAAGGTAAACACACGTGCCGAACGTACACTCGTCGAAATCGCCAAGCCTTAAATGGCGCTATGAGGTGGCGCCACAGGTGCGCGTGATGTGCGTCTGCGCTGAAATTCTAATCAGTTGCATATCTCATCGCTGCAAACCCATGGTATAAATTTCACTTGATTCGGATGCTTCCTTCAGAGTGTTGCATTTACGGTGGCCAGCAGTGTATATTTATTGATGTGTATGGCAACTGTAAATTTGTATGTTTCTGATTCGAGAATAAATAAATTTCGAGAACCATTCGGAACATGTCATACGTCCATGTGAGGTGTTTTGCTTCGAATGATAGTTCGAGTCATATCCCTGAATACTTACAATTTTTCCTGGTAGACCCTTATATCAGGAATTGTTCTTCCCTGACGGGGAATTCTACCATCATCTGTAAATAAATGGCACCAGTATTTTGAAACAACGACTTAACTAAAGGTACAAAAAATATCACCACTCCTTCTGAGTACCATTACTAGCTGAGAAAGTGGGTGGGTTACGTCTCGCCCTGCACTGACCACCGCACTGATGACGTAGAGGCTTTAAGATGTGACCGAGGTATCGCCGGCCTCTGCCTGACATGGCGTCGAAAAATGATTTATCGCTACGGAATCGAAAACGAGTTGTCCGAAAAACATCGACGCCTGTCGCCCGGCATTGTAAAGCAGGGGCCGACCAATCAAATTTTAATGGCGCTCTGCTTTTGTCCGCTTCACAATGGGCGAGCTGGGCACTTTTTCCGTGCCGATGGAAGATTTATTGTGCAAATATTACTATGTACTGCGCGCGTGTATACACGACGGCCGGGTTCAGGTCACGTAGGTGGCGGCGTGTATTTGATATCCGTTATTTATTACTTTATCGGCCATTACTGGCAGAAAGGGCCGGTGATACCACTGCGTTGCTAGCACGGAATGCGTCCCGCGCTGCAGGGTTCGCGGATAATGCCTCTTATATGTGTGCTGCTCACACTCGCGTAATGTTCCGTAGGGGGTCGCTTCTGAATGTTGTCTGACAGTTGTCAGGTGCGGAAGTAGCGCCTGGTACACGACTGTCTGAAGAATGTGTGCTAGTGTGATGGCGCATGTGGTGGCTGTGTCAAAATTAATCAGTGGCAACTGTAGGAGGCTAGCAATCTGTATTACCAAACGGCTAAAACCACGTATTACTACACTCATGCTCATAAATTAAGGATAATGTAAGCCTGCAGGTTTTCGTGGCTGTTGTCACTGAAGTTAAAATCTTCTGGGTTATTAGGCCGCGTCATGTTTCTTCTAAAATGGTCGACGTTTCGACCCCTCTGCTGGAATCTTCCTCACGATCTTTTGGTGTCCACTACTCCTAGAACACAGTCTGAGACGAGTGTCGCGTCCACTTATAAAGGGGGAATTTTCTGGCGTTCGTGCTGGAGAAGTGATAGTATTGGTTAAAATTCATATGGCTACCATTGGTGGGCCATAGTCATAGGCTAATACAGAAGAAGGGGCGTTGGTAGCTCATCTCCTGTGGATACCATTGGCGGTCATCGTCACTAGATAGAAAGGCACTATTCCACACTTATGCTGGAGAAGGGTTATTGGTTGAAATGCCTGCTACCGCTATTGGTTGGTCGTCATCAGTGGCTAGATTCGAACCGGACAGAGCAAGAGAGGGGGATGTTTACCCAAAATAATATTGTCCGCCGAGTTGACTTGCAGCGCGTTGTTTATGCCGCTCGCACACCGCGGCCGCGTATTTACTTCCTTGATGGCGGGGAGCCACGATGCCGTAAGCCTATAGCCGTCCTCTCTGTTGAAATTAGAGGCATTCTTAGAAATTTCAACCGCTTCTCGGACCTTTCTTCTATAAATTAAGGATAATGCTGATACATGGTGAAACAACGCTCTGGTGGGTGGTTTGCGGGTTTAAATCACCTCCGGGTATGACCATGCGGTGCATTTGACCTGCAGTCGTCGCACAGTGGCGCTGGCAGCAGTCCACATACGCAGAGGTGTGTTGGTGCATGTCAGAGTACAGTGCAGCGAGTAAGTGTGCAGACGTTTTCAGACGTACTAATGGTGACTGTGTGATGAAAATGGCTCAAAGAACACATACTGATGACGTTATGAGGAGTAGAATACTAGGGCGACTGGAGGCTGGTCAAACACAGCAGGTCGTAGCACGGGCCCTCCTTGTGACACAAAGTGTGATCTCAAGATTACAGCAACGACAGTAAACGTGTCTAGGCGCTACAGTACGGGACGTCTACAGTGTACAACACCACTAGGAGACCGACATCTCACCATCAGTGCCCACAGACGGCCATGGAGTACTGCAGTTGTCTCCAGACACACAGTCTACAGACGACTGAACAGACATTGTTTATTCGCCCGAAGACCTGCAAGGTGCATTCCACTGACTCCTGGACACAAGAGAGCCCGTAAAGCCTGGTGTCAAGAACACAGTACATGGTCATTGGAACAGTGGTCCCAGGTTATGTTCACAGACCAGTCCAGGTATAGTTTGAACAGAGATTCTCGCCGGGTTTTCATCTGGCGTGAACCAGGAACCAGACATCAACCCCTTAATGTCCTTGAAAGGGACCTGTATGGAGGTCGTGGTTTGTTGGTGTGAGGTGGGATTATGATTGGTGCACGTACATCCCTGCATGTCTTTGACAGAGGAACTGTAACAGGTCAGGTGTATCGGAACGTCATTTTGCACCAGTATGTCCGCCTTTACAGGGGTACAGTGGGTCCCACCTTACTCGGATGATGACGCACAGCCCCACAGAGCTGCCATCGTGGAGGAGTACCTTGAAACAGAAGATATCAGGCGAATGGAGTGGTCTGCCTGTTCTCCAGACCTAAACCCAATCGATCACGTCTGGGATGCTCCCGGTCGACGTATCGCTGTACGTCTTCAAACCCCTACGACACTTCAGGAGCTCCGACAGGAACTGGTGCAAGAATGGAAGGCTATACCCCAGCAGATGCTCGACCTCCCAGAGTATGCCATCCCGTTGTGCAGCCTGTGTACATGTGCATGGTGATCATATCCCACATAGATGTCGGGGTACATGCGCAGCAAAAAGGCTTTTTGTAGCACATGTGTTTCGGAACGATTTTCTCAACTTATCACCAATACCGTGGACTTACAGATCTGTGTCGTGTGTGTTCCCTAAGTGCCTACGCTGTTAGCGGCAGTTTTGTGTAGTGCCACGTTCTGTGGCACCACATTCTGCAATTATCCTTAATTTATGAGCATGAGTGCAGTTGCAGATTGTCTATCTAACAGCTTGCAGGGGCAACAAATATTTGACTTTTCAGTATTTCAATTATTGACGGAATTTAAAAAATTCCAAATGCTGTCATAATCTACCAATTAAGAAGTACCGGCTTTTTATACGAGGGTTATTCGGAAAGTAAGGAACGAAATGGCAAATACAGTGAAAATCTGACGAAGGTCTGCACACATGCATTGGGCACTGTGTCTAGTACACCCGTCGATCACATCATGTTGCTCTTTTCAGTTCTGAGCTCACAGTGAGAACGTAAAAAGGCTAGAAATTAGCGTCTCCCGCCAAGTATGAGGGCCTGGCGAAAGATCTCGCCTGAAGCTATGCAATCCACATAACATAACTATCATGCGGTTCGTTCTACACGACAATTCTCGGCCGAACTCTGCAGGGGCAATGAAGATGCTCCTGCAGCGCTTTCGATGGGAAGTGTTTGCCTTTGAAGACAATATTTTGACACAGACAACGAGCTGCAGTCCAGAGTGGAAAATATTCGAAAAGCACTGGCAGCTGCCCTCTATAACGAGGGAATTGAAAAGATGGTACAACGCTACGACAGATATCTAAGTCTGAGCGGCGACTGTGTAGAGAAGTGACCGTTGCAAATAAAAAAGTTTTGATTTTCACTGTGGTTTCCATTTCGCGATCTATCGTTCCTCACTTTCCAAATAGCCCTCATACTTGAAGTGCAGCTACTCATGAAGGTCCATTGTGGGCTGTAATTATCGTATGGCAGAGTAACTTGGTAGATTATCTATTGCGTTAATGGAAAACCGATTTACACTGGGAAACAAGTTAGTTCCAGTTGTGGCCACCATGTGCAAATTTGGAGCTGTACACTGTTTGTATGACACCCTCAGTGTCGTCTGACAAGCAGTGACGTGAGTGAACAGTACGGTTATCGACAAGAGAGACTGTGGCTGCTAGTGAAACTGTTTTATGTGAACGGCAGTAGTTACAGTGCTTCATTGAGAGAGCACTGCCGATTACAGGGTCTGAGGAGATACCCGATATTAAATCGTTTAAAGAAGATGACAACGAAATTCGAAAAGGCAGGTGGTGTTGATGTGACACCTGGAAGAGGAAGGCATCCTACCCAGGTAAAAGTTATTGACGATGTTGCTGCTGTTGTAATCGACAGTGCAGAGGTGTGGCTTGCGTAGTGCTAGTGCTCGCGCAATGTCATGAGAACTGTCCATCATATGATCAAGAGCAGGGAACATTTTGCTGTCTCTGTCACACTCGAACCCATACAAGATCCAGACGCAACAGAAATCCCATGATTCGCAGCAAAGTTGTGAATTCGGTCTGTGGTTTCTGGTGCAGATCGAAGCTCATGATACATGGCCAAGCAATATTCTATGGAGGGACGATGCACATTTTACACTGGCAGGGTACAATGAATACACAGAACTGCCGAATCTCGAATCAAGAGTAGGCCTTCGGAAAATTTTGTGGTCTATGTTACACTGTGTGAGGTAACGGGCGAGTTGTGGCGCCCTGAAAATATTCTAAGTTCGGAGTTGGCGTGGCCGCACGGGCTGCTCAGCAAGCCGGGGCTCGTCAGCAACCACGTGGTGCCGAATGTTAGCCGGAGAAAGAGGGGTAGCTCCAGCGCGTGGTCCAGGCCGACCGAGTGGCTGGGAATTCCGTGTTGACGCTGTGTCGATGAAGGAGATTTGTATGCTGGGAGTGCCAAAAATGGTGGACTTGGTGAAACCATAATGGCAGACGTTTCACAGTTCATGTAGAAATTAATAATAGCCAGAGGAATCATGATACCTTAAAAAGAAACATGTACATTACCATTATTTTCACGACGATTCTGATGGTGTAATCAGATTTTCAATATCTTTATTAGTTTAAAGTTTAGTATCTGACTGTAAATTATAAAGTAACACCCAGCACCGAATTTCCAAAATCTAAATGGTTCACCCGATTTTATCGATCGACGTGTCTTTAGAAAGCTATTAGTGTAAACCTTGATTGGTATGAATTACAGGCATGTAACTTGAATAGTATATGAGTAATTGGAGGTCAAAGTGGCTGATTACTATTGACTGCACCAGGCCATAAGTACTCCACAGTTACACGAAGAAACGGCAGCAGCATGCTTATAAATATATTTATTCGTCTTTGTCTTTCTTTATATCCGATATATACTACTCATGAAGAAATTGGTCACGTATTTACTGTGTTTTAGAAAGCACCGAGACATTAGGCTACTGGTCTACTTTTGTTTTCCTTTGATATATTTTTATTTTTTTATGTATTTAATAATGTTTGTTGAATCGTGTTTATGGTCCAGCCATAGGAACATTTATTTAATTTCAAGTTATTTAAATGTAAATCCAGTATTTCGTATGTGGTTCAATATGTTTGTGAGTGTGTATTGGCTTGGAGACAAAGCCGGAGCACTTTGGCCAATCACAGGGCTCGTTACTACGGTAAGCAACTAGCGAAGACAATGGAGAGGCTATGGAATTGGGGGGGAGCAGCATCGAGTGGAACAGGACAGGGG